>NW_014038973.1:4496-13274 GCF_001186125.1 Sphaeroforma arctica JP610 | reverse complement strand
GTTTGCATGTATGTATGTATGTATGTATACTTATATATATATATATATATCATATCCGGATCGCACAACTAGCTGCACATATTAAAATTCATCCTGCTTGGTCAATAATTTTCTATACATATGGAACATACCAGACGCTGTTTCTGGAAGAACTCTGCAAGTTTTCGCTTTCTATTGAAGTCATCTGACCGTTGTAGAGTTTGTACCAACTCGTCAAGTTCGGCGTAGCATTTCTGTACAGCGACATTGACCAGGTAAGCTACTTCCACCGACATCACGCCATCAAAAGTCTTCCTATAACTATACCTTCAAGAAGCTTGAAGCGATGGGGACTAAGGAATACTTATAGACCAACACATTACCCGTGTGTAACGTGCCCTGACCTATGTATTGGTGAAATCAACAGCAGTGTGGGGTGTTTAGATTAATACTGATTAGAGTTTTTATGACCACCAGGTCTACAAAACGCAAGAATACTGATGATGTGAAATCCATCCAAAAACCCAATCGACCCTCGCAATTATAAATACAAAAATATTGTATTTATTGAAAAAACGAGAAGAAGAAACATAAAAATATAGTAAAAAGGGTCGCTTCAACTCTCTCGACCTATCATCTCGCCATTATTTATGAATATAGGCGCACTCTAGTCTCTTGCGCTGCGTGCCTGCGTCACCTGCATGTTCGAAAGATTTTTATTTAAAAATAGGCATGATGTGGGATGTTAATTTTAAAAACACATCGCCGTTACAATACAAAGCGGGGAGGCTACCACCTTCGTACAGGAGTATACGACTTTGTGCACCTGCACTTTGGCAATCATTTGTAGAACTCTTTCTTGCATATGACAGATAGGTTGCTCTATAACTGATGTGTGACTTTGAACTTTTTAAAACATATTAAGCTCGGCCTGGGGCAGCTCCGACATAAAGTTCGCACAATAACGACTCAGCGAGTGATCAGACGAAAACCAGAGGACAGGAGTTTTATCCTGAAATATTGTGTTTTGTGCATCGGCGTGGTCTGAAGCAATTGGCACTTCCAGCTCTTATCGTGTATACGTATACTTATACACATGTGTTCGTTTTAATAAATATACTTCATTGCAAATTATAGAGTTTACTTGTGAAGTATTTCTCTGTGTGAATGCGGTCAATTTCTAGATAAACATTGCCCTGATTTATAAAACACTTGATCAAATAGTTAACGTAGAGACAAGATTGTTACAGCGATGCTATGGATACTTAATGATGTGATGGGCTTTTTAACATTCACTGGTCGACAAGTGAAACCTTGTTTAGGTAGTGTAGTCGATTTGTCTGACGTGTTCTATATTGCAGGACTCATTTAGTGGTGGCCGCATTATAAGCAGGAAGCAAAATCGCCTTAAAATGATATACGTCGTTCAGGAAGACGTGCGTGCATATCGTACATCCCTCATGATTTATGGTCAAGATTACACTGTTAACGGACTACATCAATTTAACAATGTTTCGATTTTTCTTCCATGGTATATTCAACGAGCTTGGTATTGCTATCGAGAAGTACATGAATAAGCCATCTTCAGACAGGTAGTCTTTTGTATTTAAATTTTCATATGCCAAAACCCAGAGACTAATAGCTCGCTTGAATCTTAATGATATCCAACAATAAAGCAGCTACACTTCAATAAAGATGAACGGATCGTAAAATGCCGCAACTGGTGACGTGTTGGCGGTATACGCCCACATTGCATACTCTCCAGCATTATTGGTGTGAGTGGACGAGCACTGGTCACCAGTGCAATGACAATCTGCAGCTACAATTGCGAATCCCCCGGGCAAGTGAGTTCCTGTGGGCGATTCAAAGTCTGTCGACATCCCAGATGCTGCTATAAAGACACCGTCGCCAAGAGGACGTCCTCCTCCCATCGCGTTAGCATGGTAAGGTAAGTTTGTGCGCGAGTATGATGTGGGGAAGGTAGTGGTTGCCGACGACTGTGTGGAATTAAGTCCAAACTCGTATACCGCGGATTTTCCCGTCTTGCCCTGTTGGTTCACCAATGTGGTCAATGTTTCTCTCCCATCTGCGTATCGGTGATAAAATACATTGTGTAGACCGGAATAGAAGGGTCCATCATTGACAGCATCGACACCGAAGAAATGTATTCCTATCTGTGTACCATTCTTATCGAAGATACCAGGAGTGCCAAATCGTTGCAGGATCTCGGTATCACCCGCAGTGAACCACGGATTTGAGATTACCACCACCTCCGCCATCCAGCGGTGTGTGAAGGCCAGCAGATGCGCGCCGTTCGCCGTGACAAAGCTCTCGATGCCATTCTCATGCCACTGCTCATTTTGAGTTGTATTTACCATAGCTCGGTCGAATTCTATATCTTCAGTTTGTACGAATTGTATTTTGGTTGTGGTTGCATTGTCGTCGAAGGTGCCTATATCCCGATACATAACTAAACTCTGAAGACCATTGCCAGATTTAAGTACAGAAGCATTATACCCATCATTCAACCCCACCGCTACAATCGCATCTGAAGAGCAATCCAACATGTATGTACTGTTGAACCGGACAACTGACAGTGCATACATCTTCCCATCCTTCTCCATCAGATCGAAGGTGTGAGAAGGATAAGCTGTTTCCCAACCCGCTATTCCGTCAGCCTTGAGAGCGACCTGCACACTTGTCTTCATGTCGATGCTATCTTGCTCGCCTGTTACCTTGTCGAAGCTGCGCATAGTGTCCGCACAGCATCCGGTGTTCGATGTCGGTGTGGACTCAAATACGCGAGCAAAACAGTATAGCTTGCTATCCAACGGACTGATCTTGCATGTTCCCTGCGGTACATAGTTCCCCGATAAAGTTTTATTGAGATCAGGAGGCGTGTACTCATCGAAGTCAAGATTCAGCCATGTTCCGAGTCCATCGACTACTACACTGTCGGAAAGATCTGGATCGGACAAATGCACATCCGATACCGCGGATGCATCTATCGGAAAGTCTAATTGCATCCATTGGAGTGTTCTTCCGCCAACAGCCGGGGCCATAGCGACTAGCTGGCGAAGTAGCGGTGGTTCAACCATTTCCATGGTGGTAGGTGCACATGAAGTAATCTTAAGCACAGTTGCCAAAAGAAGGTAGCTAGCAGTGATTAAACTATTAGTAGCTGCACTCATACTAATGTCTTTGCCTGTTTCAATTTTGTTGTGATCAGTTTTTCTCTCGCAATCGTCGTTTTGTAGCCATATCTTGTGTATTGTAACCATACATAAGTGCGACTCTTTTTGCGAGGGATAGCGTCACGGTACATATTTTGTTCGTTTACTGTTTTTTTTGTTTTACAGTTTTGCATAAATATATATACCCACAACTAAAACCAAAATATTTCAAAATGAAAACGACTTCGGTAACTATCTATTTTTTCTATTAAAAATACTATATATCTTGGTATCATTTGGTTTTTGTTTGTTTTGTAAAAAAATATATATATAAAACGGGGCCGGCTGGACGATTTATTTTAAAAAATAATACACGACAATTCACAATTGATCACTGCTCAGCAGTTTGACTCCAGATTCCGGAGTAGCATAGGAGCTTATAGTTGTAAACCACCAGGCCAATCAAAGATGCATTTTAAATGTTTTGTCGAAAGGTGTTTTTGATTCCAACCAAGTCCTAAACTATGGGCGTACATAGTAAACTTCCAAAGTTACAGTGACTCTTTCTTCCCGACCTACATGCTATTTTAATTAAAAATGGCATGTACTGTATCTGTATTTACATAACCTTCTAGATTAGTCATTTACATACTAACTATTTCACCGGGATATATATATTATTATATACATTTTCATATCAACTCGGGGAACGCCCATTAATTGGGTGAAGGGCCTCTGCTATTTAGCACGTACCTCACCTCTCTCCATAGTGTGGTTCTTGTTAGATGACTTGAATGCTATAACAGGTGTCTGAACCACCTTATCTGCTTTCTCGGATAGATGCTCAAGTTTCAAGTAGTGACATCGTGATAGAAAATGCCTGGCGTCTATCTTATAATATCATCGTGCTATTGTATGCTCCCACTTCTGATCTATAGACTCTGAATTGTACCAACTAGAGTATGCGATATCATCTAGCTATTGGCCTTTCAATTAAATGGGTGCCTTAATTGTATTCAGTCATGCTACAGGCATGCTACCGAAGTCTGCAAGCATATAGTTGGTAAAGCCAGGGCAGGGTCTGGTTGTCAATAACGACGTGACCAATGTATGACGCCAAAACAATCGCTCCTTGCGTAAAATCAGTATCGGGCCTTACCGGTGTAGAAACCCTACTGGTTTACTCAAATTAAAAGCGACCCAAGATGTGAATTCCAACTCGGGAGGTTTTTGTCTTATTACATGCGGCTTGTCTGCGTTGAAACCCTGCTAGCAATATAACTATGTACTATATGTTGAGTGGGCTGAAACGTTCACTTACAAGGAGTGTGATGAACTTCTCCTCCACGCCATCATTTTGTATGACACAATGGAGGCGAAGGACATTGCTCCATCATTCCATGCATCGTGAAGCTCGACATGAATAATGAGTGTACCGAACAGTGGATCAATGAACTACAAACGATTGAATAAATATAAAGACAACACTCCAGCACCCGTTCAAAATAAACGGCTAATGATATACAAAGCACCAATGGGGGATAACATCTCCTACGTATGAGCCCTTTTCTAGGATTCTATTGCAAGGTTTATTACACTAATCTCCCGTGGATTTTAGATAGTCCAGCACAGACCGATCGCCCGTGGCTTTCATTGTCTTAGATACAAACGCACGCGCGGCAGCGTCACGCACGAAGAGACTGTGCATGGATATCAACCCCTCCATGTCCTTGGCTCGCAGTAGTTGAATGACCTGTTGTATTGTCTGTAGTCAAGTTGTGTACATGTTAGAAGTCTAGCTACAGTATAACGGCTATACAAACGTTTCCAGCAGACATGTTTGTAAACATTTCTGGGGGTTAGAGGCACGGATTTGCACTGGTTTAGTGAGTGGTGAGCGCATGGTGCTATGGTATTACGATTTGTTCTGTGGCTTTCGGCTGTGGCTAATTCTGATACCATTCGTCTGTGTGAGAGGCGATGCTGAACCCAAAGTATATGTCAGAAGAAAAGAAGTAAATGGTGAGTACGTACAATAGCGTATCACTCAAGGACGACAATCGTTTAGGAGGTACATCCTATCGATATATATGTATGAAATGACACATTACGAAAGAGAGGTTAAAGGAACAGAGACCCTTCGGGATTCATGCGGAGTGTACTGCACATTGCACATGTATACGCGGTACACAGCACAATTGCATACGGTACACTACTACCAAGTCTACCACAACCATTGCTCTCTCGCATCATTTGAATCGAAGTGTGGTATGCGGAGTGTGAGAGCAGTGTTGGAGACTCTCTGAGACGACATGACATACTTTGATGCGAGGCCGCTGGACGACCTCAATACCCAACCCCTGACCATCCGCATGGAAGAACTCCCACAATTGCTGTGATACCAAGAAGTAGCAGAGTCTGGGGTTAGCTCAGGGCCAGTGAACCGGTGGTAATAATATCAAATCATATACTCTGCTAGAATGCGAGAGATGGTCTAGTGTATATAAAATAAGAGAAACGTTTCAACGGAATAGGGTATGACACTTGTTCAATCGAGCGTTGGCGTATGATCCCGCCTCGCCTGATTGTTTATAGCAGCTAATTAAGGTGTAGTGACTGTGACACCAATATAAGCCTCTCTTCATAATCAACTCTGTGATTGGGTTTCTATATTGGGTTTCTGAGAGCGTTGAAATGTCCTAATTCTGCCCACAACTGTCTCGCAGACGTCCTTTTTATGTTAAAATCAGGACTCGCAATACAATCCTGTACTCAATATTCTGATATCGGGTCCCTTCTGTTACTCATACACCATACTTAGAACGAACCATGCAATGGCCGGGATAGTAGTCACAAACAACCATCCTCCAGGTTTCCCACATACATACACCAACGACAAGTATTATCAGGACCATGGCACTCACCATAACACTCTCCCCCAAGCGAGCAAGCGACAGCTCTGACTTTGCATCGCCCGCCTCTAAGACATCTTCGGCACATTGCAGCACTTGTACCCACATCTCCTCGAGAATCAGGTACACCTGAGGATTCAGGATACAAAGAGCGTATGAAAGAGTGGTACTGAGACACACCTGAGGATTCAGGTTACAAAGAGCGTATGAGAGAGTGGTGCTGGGCAAACAGCTGGACTATTTCGTACTCAAGACATCGCAGTATATAAACAAGTCTTTCAACAACTGATGACTGTGAACTTTAAACAATTGGTGCCGCATCTTCTATCACATACAAAGCGCACCTCGAGAACCGGTACACCTTTGGATAGAGGCTATAATGAATACATGTAAAAAACAGGATAGATGCTCTGAATGCTGGATCTTATATCACATACATAGAGCTCACCTCCGGAATCAGGTACCTCTTTTGATAGAGGATATACAAAAGCCATATATAAACGGATAGAATCAGGTACGCTTCTGGATACAGAATAAACAAAGTACATGCAAAAACCGGATAGATGCTGTGAACGTGTAGGTGATATTAACTTCCGTGGGATTTTTAGTAAGAGCAGTATTTGTTACCTGTATCATCATTTCTATAGCTATTATTTATATCATCATTTCTATAGCTCTTATTTATACCATCATTCCTATGACTATTATCTATATCATCATTTATATAGCTATTATTTATATCATCATTCCTATAACTATTATTTATATCATCATTTCTATAGCTATTACTTATACCATCATTCCTATAACTATTATTTATACCATCATTTCTATAGCTATCATTTATATCATCATTTTTATAGCTATTATTCATACCATCATTCCTATAACTATCATTTATATCATCATTTCTATAGCTATTACTTATACCATGATTCCTATAACTATTATTTATATCATCATTTCTATAGCTATTATTTATATCATCATTTCTATAGCTATTATTTATACCATAATTCCTATAACTATTATTTATATCATTTCTATAGCTATTATTTATACCATCATTCCTATGACTATTATTTATATCATCATTTCTATAGCTATTATTTATACCATCATTCCTATAACTATCATTTATATCATCATTTCTATAGCTACGGGTGATTATGGAGGACAAGGCAACGGCAGCGTATTATATTTGTGAAGTATGTTCTTGAGCACGGGCTGATGAATTTTTCGTCGCGACTGAGGTCTATTTTTAGACTCAAGCAAGAATATAGGACATGTACGTAGTCATATACAATATTTCTGGGTGTATAAAAAGATACCTACAAGGTGAAAGGGCGGTTGCGAAGTATTTAACACCACCACAGCAGATGATTGATGGGTCATAGAGTAGGAAGTTACTATACCACCCAACCATCTTCAACCACAGAAGAGAGATACACCGTAGCAAGGAATAGATGCCCAGAGTACAATCACTGTATACATTTACTAACACCTACCACGTGTGTGCAGAACCGTGTAATTATGAAGTACATAACATCACCACAGCAGATGATTGATGGGTCATAGAGTAGGAAGTTACTATACTATTCAACCTATCCCACCAGCACTGAGACAGAAATAGAACACAATCAGGAATAGATGACACAGTTCGGTACAACTATCCACTATCGAATTGACTGTACATTGACCGCATGCACTTAACAATACCTACCGCGTGCGGGTATAGCCGGGTGGCGGCACACGACATGACATCGTCGAAGTAGGCGAGTGTCGGAGCCATATCCTCAGCTACTTCTGCACTTAAGGGCGTGCTTGTGGTGGCTTTGCGTTGCCATGGTAACGAAGACGTGCGTACCATAATCATACCATCTGGCCCCGATAAAATTGGACGAGGTTTCGAGATAAGGTTATGCCGAAAGAGGACGTTTTGGGAATGCAAATCCCGAATCTGTCAACAAAAACTAATATTTCAAAGCAAACATGTGGTTATATGTGTAAGGTTATGGACGTATATTAACCCCCTCACCACAGCAGCTTACCAAGCCACTATGAACACGTATCACCCAATTTTCAGCCCCAAATCTCTCACCCCTAAAAAAAACTGACCTGATTTGGACAGATCTGGGGTGGAGCCGCTGGAGCTGCCAAAGCTGAAGAGATTTTTAACGGACGAGAAGAAACTGTCCTTGTTTATTATGTGCTGAATGATCTGACGGATTGGTTTGACTATCCTAGACCCCATCATCCTTATATTGCCCACCAAACACAGCGCCACCATGCGGGATGTCTAAAGCGAGCACGATTTAACGTCAAAAGTGTGGAATTTATCGTTAAAAGTATGAAATTTATCGTTCAAGATGCGGAATTTTAACGGTAAAAATTTGGAATTTAACGTTAAAATGGCAAATTTTGGCGCTACAATAGGAAGGGGGGGGAAATGGGGTACGATCCGTAAAATGAATACAACAAGAGTGCAAGCTCCACCTCCTTTATATTCACTTCTTGTCTATATACTTTACCTTGCCTGCTCATAGCTTTGACATAGTACCTGCTGAGAGTATATCAATATAATAATTGTCAATAGGAAATGTACCGCCAATATCCTGGCGGAAACGACGGAGGGCGATGAAGCACTGACATTCCATACAACATATATATATATATATATATATATATATATATATATATATATATATATATAA
>NW_014038973.1:0-4218 GCF_001186125.1 Sphaeroforma arctica JP610 | reverse complement strand
TATATATATATATATATATATATATATATATATATATATATATATATATATATATATATATATATATATATATATTATATATATATATATATATATATATACATATATATATATACATATATGTATATGTATTTTGTATATACGTACCAACACGTATTCAACATCCCTCAGCCAAAAGAAGTGTACACTTTCGGTTGATAATCAATGCGATGGGTTTCAAGAAAAGAAAAACTTAAATGAAGACTTCTATTAGACTCGGAAAGCAGCTTAATTCGAGACAAGGACAACAGTTCAGACTCATACAAAGGATCCGGTCTTAAAAGTTACCCTTTCCCTTTCACTAGAACGAACGTGACCATTGTTAAGAACTAAGAAATACAATGAATTCTCTGTATATAACACAACCGCACACATATAACAGTATAATGAAATTTAATATAATATAATGTAATATATAATATAGTATAATATAGTAAATATAATAAATATAATATAATATATAATGGAATATAATATAATATAATATAATATAGTATAACATAATATTATATAATATAATATAATATGATATAATATAATTTAATATAATATAAAATGATAAAATATAATATAATATAATATATTAAAATATAATATAATAAAATTAATATAATATAATATAATATAATATAATGTAATATAATATAAAATAATACAATAAATATAATATAATATATAATGGAATATAATATAATATAATATAATATAGTATAACATAATATTACATAATATAATATGATATAGTATAATTTAAGATATTATAATATAATATAATATATAATAATAAAATTAATATAATATAATGTAATATAATATAATTTAATATTATATATTATAATATAATATAATATAATATATAATGAAATATAATAAAATATAATATAATATAATATAAATATTATAAAATATAAAATATCATAACATAATATATTATAATATAATATAACATAACATAATATAATATAATATAATACAATACAATATAATACAATATAATATAATATAATATAGTATAAACAATATAATATAATATAATACAATATAATATAATGTAATATAATATAATATGATGTAATAAAAATACACTATAATATAGTATAATACACTATAATATAATAAAATACACTAAAATAATTCAAATACAAGACATCATAATAAAACAAGAAGATACCTGATTCATCTCTCGGTGCATAAGGCTCTGTGCGGCTGAGGTGGTGCTGATAGTACTCGTCTGGCGGTCTAGTGCACTTGGGCGTGTCTGGTCACCTGTATTGTGATTTGGGTACAAAAGTAAATCTTTGTTAGTACACCAGTGTTTGCTTTAGGTTCGAGAGGTTTAGGGTATGAGATTTTTGGATTTAGAACGTTATATTTTTGAAACTTCACGACCACATATATCAGATCATACTATTTGGAGCGAGTATGTATTTTGATATTCCAATTCTTAACTATCTCACCCTCGACTTAACACTTTGGCTTACAAAACACCTTAGTTTCCATTCTAGCACCACCTCATTTAGAGATCTGTCACGACAACAGCACACCATCAACCACATCATAGTTATAGGCTTATCTACCCTGTGACCTACAAAACATCGTAGTCTGTCGCCATGGTAACAGTACACCTACCGGGCAGACCAAAGCTATTGGCTTTTGAATTTCCGGTACTTTTAAAATTGTCCGGCCCCGAGTTCACTTCGTCCGGGTCAAGTGGGGCATCATCCAATATTTCATTTAGGGCCGATGTTCTGATATTCAGGTTTCCTGAAATAATCTGGAATGGTATGTTTTAGGGTTAGGGTTTTATTACCCTAGATCGGGGCATGGGCCACGATCAAATACTACAGATGCAGAATACCATCGATTTTTTGTATAAACCCTAAACCCTAACACCATAAACCCCTAGCCCAAACCAGTATACACCACACCATATCCTATGCACAAGGCAATGGACACGCACGTTGTCTTGTACTCAGCAAGTGCATTATACACCACACCATATCCTATGCACAAGGCAATGAACACGCACGTTGTCTTGTACTCAGCAAGTACATTGCTGTAGATATACGTAGCAGGATTGAAATTCTCGTGTTTTACGATTCCCTTTTTGTTTACTTATGTTGGCCTGGTCGTCTAATAAATGCGAAAGTAGAAATACACCACAGCCTAAAGACAAAGTAATAAATAATAAATACACACGTTGTCTTACACACATCAAGCACATAGCTTTAGATATATGTTTCAAGTACATAGCTGTAGATATATGTGGCAGGGTTGAAGTTCTCATGTTTAACGTTTTGCAATTTTCCAATACCTTATCACCTCCCTACAATGTTTGTAATGTTATGTACAAACTATCTCACCCTACAGGCATTTGCTATATGTACCAACCTCAAAATTTCGTCCCAACCTCTACATAAACCAATACATAAACGCTTTATAACACACTCGGTAACCAAACAACAAACCGTAACGCACACAGTAACCAAACAACACACTATAACAAACACAGTAACATAACAACACACTATAACACACACAGTAACCAAACAACACACTATAACCCACACAGCAACCAAACAACACACTACAACATACACAGCAACCAAACAACACACTATAACACACACAGTAACCATACAACACACTAACACACACAGCAACCAAACAACACACTATAACCCACACAGCAACCAAACAACACACTACAACACACACAGTAACCAAACAACACACCTGCAGATATCGCGCACTCATCACAAAGTCATTGATCAAGGTACACGCCACGTCACTGGGCATGTACGCCCCGGCCTTCTCCTCCAACCGCAGACTCTCATGCCGCGCTATCTTGCTGATCTCACTGATGTAGTGCCGCACAGACGCACACAACACCATCACATACGTCTCCATACTCTGTGACCAGTGGGCCTTGTCTCCCATTTGGATGCCCTGCAGAAAGGTTAGTACCTCCGACAGTGACCAGAAGACGTCGGTGCAGGATGTGCTGTGTAGTTCGTCTTCGCTTGTGGGGTTGAAACTGTGTGTGTGGTGGGGGGGGTAGATGGTATTGTGGTGGGTATGGGCTGAGAGAGAGTGAGTGAGTGAGTGAGTGCGTTTGGGGGGAGGGATAGAGGATGGTATTGGGGTGGGTATGGGCTGACGTGAGTGAGTGAGTGCGTTTGGACTCTACTGCTGGCTGTAGTGGTTGGATGCAGTAGCATTGTACTGTTCGGTACATAGATAGGTACTGCAATATAGTGGTAGTAGCATTGGTGGTATATAAGCGAAATCCACTGAGGAGAACACTTCGGCGAGTGAGGAGATTGAACGACGCGTAGGAAATTGGATGTTATAGGGTTTTTGAATCGTTTGATCAGAAAGTGGTGGAGCTAAGCGGAATCATACTTTGGCCTTGTAGATAGAACATAGGGTTGACAAGAATTGATTTAGGAGTTTTAGAGTTCGATCTAGGGTTTAGGTTTTAGGGTTTAAAGTTTGCCCCCGGGGGGGGGTTACATTTGCTCGTTCGCACCGCTGAGGATAATCCAAAACTTGAATATCCTAAACCTAAAACCCTGCTGGGATTCACTGGGCGGATAACCCTACCTAAACCCCATCCCCACACATACTTATCATTGACAATCGCCTGCTGAACCCAGATATCCACCTCAACCTTGATCCAGTCCAAAAAACCGTCCACCACCCCCCTGAACAGGGACATGAACCGTGGGCTGAAACTCACCACCGGCATGGTACCATCCGGCCCACCCTCTGTCTGAATGGACACACACAGGTCATTGAACTTCCTCAGGTGCAGGAAGGCTTGTAAGGTGGGCTTAGTGTATGTCCTGCCCTGGTGGGTGGTTTCGGGTCTGACAACGAGCCGGTCCTGGCCAGGGACTCCAGGAGCTTCTACCGTAAACTGGGGTAATAACTCGGCCATCTGTGAACACAAGGGTGTGTAGTGGTGTGGAGTGATCAGGTTTAGGGTTTAGGGCATAAGGTTTAGGGTGTAGAAGGATACTGAGGGTTTAAGGATTCAAGGTTTAGATTTTATGGATTTGTAGGGTTTGACACCATACGAAAGGGGAAGGTTGGGGTATGATTCAGATACAAGCCTGTGAGCATGGAGCATCCTCACGAATATATGTGCTGTTCTTCATACCAACAAGTCTGCCA
>NW_014038974.1:9239-13294 GCF_001186125.1 Sphaeroforma arctica JP610 | reverse complement strand
TCCAAAAACAGAAGCGGTTAGATTGCCCCGGACAATCTAAATAAAAGTGAAAAGTTGATTTTCCATCACCAAGTGCAATGTGTAATCTGCGCTACACTAGCTCGTAACCTGGCCACCAATAACCAGTATCCAGCACACGTTATTGTGATGCCCCTGTTCACTTTTCTAAGTTGTTATGATAAATCTCATTAGACCAAGATAACGAGATATTGAACAACACACAACGGTTACCAATTTCATCTCATCTGCTTTATAATCGACTTTCCCGTGGGCAGAATAACCTATGATCTTTCCTCCAGGCTATGGGGGACCGGGCACACTAATAAAAGGTTTCTCACAGGAAATGTAACTTACCAAAGTGACTTCTGATCACACATCAGCGTAAAAGCTGTTCCGTATAATTAATCGTGGAAGTGTGTTAAAGCTGCTATTATGGCTAGTAGCTCTTGCTTCACAGTTGGATAATTCAACTGTGATGCATTTATTGCTCGGCTAAAGAATTGTATATACCTAGGTTTATTATCTATAACCTGGTATAGTACGCCTCCGAGTACTAAGTCTGATGTGTCCATTGCTATTTCAAAAGGCACGCCATCGACTAGTCTTTGTACAACAGGGGCTTGTTGGACTTCGTGCTTGAGCGCTTTAAATGCGTCATCACTCTATTTAGTCTACAAGTCTCCTAGTTTGCCTTTATGACATCTTAAGTGTCCAAAGGGTTTAAGATAATCAGCCAAGTGTGGTACTCCATCTGAAAAGAAGTTTACAAACCCACACATGCTGTTCACATCTCTTCCTGTTGTTGGTGTTCGCCAATCTAACAGGTGTTCCACCCTACCGGGGTCGATTTTAATACCTTCCCCAGATATACGATAGCCTAAGAGTTGTATTTCGCTCATGGCGAAGTGACATTTCTTCTCGTTAATCTTGAATTTTTGCTCGTTGAGTCTCTTAAGGACTCGCCTGACTAATGTGGCATGTTAGCCCTTAGTCTTAGAAAAGATGACTATGTCATCTATATAGACTTGCACGTTAGGCATGTCTGCAAACATTTCCTCCATTACTTGTTGGAAGAATGCTGATAAGGAGTGCAACCCGAAAGTTGCACCTCTAAACCTGTATAGTTTACCTTTCCAGGTAAAACTAAAGTACTTACGATGGGGTTCATAAATTTGCATTTGATGATACCCCTGTGTTAGGTCTATGTATGTAAACACCGTAGCACCTTCCATTCGTCTCAGTAACTCGTTTATACGAGGGAGATGGAAACTATGAGTCGGCAATAACTTATTTATTGGACTCATATCTAGACATACTCTGACTTTCTTAAATGTTCCGTCAGAATTGTGTTGATCAACTGCCAATAATGCTAAGTTAACTGGCGTTTGTTGGTAATTGACTTCGATTACCCCATCGGATAACCATTTCTCAACTTGTACTTTAACTACAGCTTCGTGTCTCCAAGAAAAATAGTTTCTTGAAGGGCATTTGAGCTTAGTAAAGTGTACCTTGGTTGAGTCAAGGCTGACATATCCGTCGTTAAAACGGAATTTCGCTCAATCTGTGATCTTTATCTTCCTATTTACTAGAATCAGATTCATGATTTTGTCCGCAAAGTCAGGTATTTATGCCTTGACTGTGTCTGACGGGGGCTTATATGGTTTCAGACAGTTATCGTCTGATTGATCCTTTAATGGATCTATGTTATTTGGTAAACCAGTTACGGTTATACCTAGAGTGAGTAAATCACTCATTGCGACTATTAAGTCGTACTTCTGTGACATCTTAGCTATCACAGCTTGGGTAGTGATATTTCTATCATCGGCCAGGGAGATTTTAACATCTGTGGCCATGGTATCACACGTAGAAGTTTAGTCATCTGCTAAGATTAGGTGAGTAGTTTGAGTTCGCCTTTCAATGTATTTCATTAATGCAAAGCGGTCGGATATACATGAAATTTCTGAACCAGGATCAATCAATGCAAGGACTTTATTTACATTGCAATATACAGGGATTACTACACGCTCGACTAAAGAGTCGTTGTATTTCCTTTGTAACGATTGTACCTGGTAGTACTTTCACTCCAACTTAATGTCGGGCTTTTTGTCACTAGACTTGGCGTGATAGTCATTGGTCTTCTCACACTTGTTACATTTAGTAAGAAAGTGTGTACAGGTGGGTGCATGTCTGCCATTCCAATAACCGTTGGGGGTCAATTGGTACATGTCATACCCACACTGTGCGTCGGCACATTTCTTAATCTCCTTAAATGGAGGTTCCTTGTCCTTCGTCTCCGCGCGTGCCCGTTTATGAGTGGAGTCGTGAGCACGTGTCTGATTAGGACGCGTCTGATGAGGTTTATCATCTGACGTCTGGCGTGAGAGGTATCCTTGATCTGGGAGCTCGCGCGGTTTCTTATTTACCACCTTTCTCTTTGAGGTTACGCTCTGCTTAAGCGCAGCTAACTGATTCTTAAGTTTAGTATTTTCTTCGGTCAACTTACTTATACGAGTTAGTTCCATCGATTTTGATTCTGATTCGTGCTGACTCTTTGAGCTTTCCTCTTCTTCATCGTCCTTCGGTGGTTCTTTTTTCACCTTGGGATTCGTCATTCTCCTCCGTATCTGGGAGACCATCCTTCTGAGTAATCTCATCAGGGTTGTTTGGGGTAGTCTTAAACGCTCCCCTTGCTTCACTTCGTGGCTTCGTAAATGTAAGCTTTGAAGTAGAAGCAATAGTTGGCCCTCGGGCTCTTTCTTTGGGGGACTTCTCTCTTAATAGAGTAGTCTCTCTTATATCGGTTGCATTGTTCTTACTGTTAACGCCAGCGACAATAGCTTCGGCTACGGTGCGGTTAAATGCATCGGCAGCTGCGGCAGTGGCAGCGTCTTATCCATATTCTTCTTTTCAGCCTTTTGCTTCTTAGAAGGGGTGTGGTCTTTCTTGGTCATAATCATAACTTATGACTTCAAGCTATTCTCTTAAGGAATGACTTATCTTTCTTGGTCATAACCTTAACTTATGACTACAAGCTATTCTCTTAAGGAATTGACTGGTCTTTCTTGGTCAAGAAAATTTTATGGTAGTTAATTACCACTACGTTTAAGCAGTCTAAGTAGTTAATACTTTTACTAACTTTAAAATGTGTAAGTTTCGGTCTCTTAAGGCGATATTAAAGTCTTAGAGTAGTAAAACGTAATAAAGTCTTCTAAAGCTCAAATAAAATCAAAGCAAAATAGACGTAATTAGTCTTTTAGTAAAGTTAGGTTTGCCTCGTGAAAACAGCAATACTCTGAGGGATTGTGAGGCTGAGACATTGCCTATATATAATCCTCTCAGTACTGTTTTCGCCGAAGGGATTTAATTTAGTGTTTCGTTGTCGCTCTATTAGAAACTATGGTATGTTTCGTTGAGGCGAATCCGAGAGACTCATAAAATCCTATACTTTAAAAAAAAAAGGAAAGAAAAAGAAAAATACTCATGATGTCCATAGTTATTGCATTAACCAATAACTTGCCACTTATCAAGAATTATCGACTTAGCCTTCATCAGACTGACACATCTGGTTGGCTGAACGGAGGATAAATTAAGCAACGCTAATAGTCCTTAGAAACCTATGTTCGGTTGAGCCACCTCGCTACCGAAGTATTCAGATATAAATAGATTTGGAAAGTAAATATAGTTCTATTAATAGAACTAGACCAAATCTTATGTTTGGTATTTTACTGGGGCCTTTTAATGGCCTTATCCAAATATCTGATATGTAAAATGGAAAAGGTATTAATTAATAAAACCGTTAAAACCCATTTAAGGAAAACCGAGTTTACGTTCTATTAAGAGTACGTTTATATTACAAGATTCTAATGTAGAGGCCCGGCTTTTACACTAGCAAGTGAGTAGATGGCTAGTGGTTCAAATCCTATATGACAATAATTGTAAAAACAACATAACAATATACAACTCTAGTGAGATAAAAGAAAGTACACACAGATTTAAACAAGAAAGGTTCAAGTCCCAAGGTGATGGAAGCAAAGCCTAGTGGTACCCCCCCCCCC
>NW_014038974.1:3242-9185 GCF_001186125.1 Sphaeroforma arctica JP610 | reverse complement strand
CCCCCGCCGCGCCGCCCTAGACAACTCCCTCCAGGAGTAGTGAAGGAGCCCGTAGGTACCATTCTAACAACCTGAGTTACTAAGGGATAGACGTGAGCGAGCGACTCCGAAGTAGATATAATTTTAGGGACACTCTTTCGGATTATGATATCCTGGAGTCTACTGGAGAAGACAGGGGTGGTAGAGGTGGTTATTAGGTTCACGGAGAAGTACACACTGCAAGGGCAAGGGTACTTAGTTGTACAGGGGATAGTTATATTATTAATAAAAATAAAAAGAGTATGTGCATAGACTAGTGGTTGCTATGTACTATAAGCCGCTAACGTCAATACGGTCAGGGTATTAGGTATAAAACATGACCGTAAACGTATACTTTTATGATTTATAAACGGTTGTATTGAGGGCAAATTTACAAACGAAATTGTAATACATATGTTGCACTTCGAATCTAGGCCTAATTTAAACGAAATGGGCTATTTAAAATCTTTCACACAAATTTCAACCGTCTCAGTGGCGGGTTCTTTCAGGCGCCAACTTAGCGAGTTGGCGCAAGAACAAACTGTGGCACCTAGAAAGTTCACCCTATAGCAAAGTAGTAGGTCTTATTATATAATAAAAGTTGACCGTAAACGTTTATTATTTTTATTTATAAGCAGTCAACCGGAAACCGTTTGAGGTTAGCTATAAGGTACAGGGATAATTTAGGGATAAAGAAGATGATATATCCAAGGGCGAGCAGGGGTAAATTCAGTTGTGGGTAGATATTTTTACAGCCTCTAGTGAGGGTGCAAAGTTTAGAGGGGGAGTATATGTCTATTCATGTATTCATCAGATGTATTCTTAATATATCCTTCCCCTTCTATCTTGCTCAGCTACAGGATATATGCACTCTTCTTTTGCAGTAAGAACGTGTAGAGTTGAGTATCTTTGTCCATAAGTTGAAGAGGTACTGTCCTATTGTGTGAAGGGTAAGTGTAAAACTCTTATCCTATCTAAATTAGGGGTAGGTATGTCTTCAGTATAGTATCCTTCTCCCCTGTAGAAGTAATGGTTTCTTTGGGTTCTAAAGTAAGGTATGTTGTCTATGTCTTACAAATTAAGTTCCACCAGAGAGTACATATCTACTTAGTTAGTGGTACATGAATTGAGTATGGCTATCTTTTTTAAGCTAGTGATACAGATTAATAAATAATAGTCCACGGGGGTACTAGAGTAAGTGCTATATCAGTGTAGGAGTATTAGTTATAACGGGTGTATCACAGGCCTGTGAGATGGAAATAGAGTTAATAGGTTCAAGCCCACGGGAGAGATTAGGTAAATAGTTTTCACCTCCTGCTTATGGGTGAGTACCAAAGGCAAGGTAATGTATATTTCTTGGAAAAGTATATGGCTCCAGTCTAAAATGATTATATTGCTTTAGTTCATATCTATTCCCTCTACATTATTTTACATTTATCCAATACCTCTAGCTAAGCGAAAGGAGACTTAACTTTAATGGGATGAGGATAGAACTCATTCACATTACCCCTACATATTATATAGCTCTCCACAGAAGTACACCTACAGGAGGGAGGAATATACCCCTAACTAATCACTACTCCTATACAGGCATGCGTATAACCATAACTTGACCCCTTTATAAGGGACATAACTCACGCTCACGGGCTCACACTAGAGCCCTCTGCTCTAATCATATATCGAACACGTATTACAAATATAACCAATACTGATACCTACTGAGTACCTATACTCTCAAGCCATATCCAAGACACCAATAATAGCGTTTTACTCTATTAATGTTAGTTACAACCCACTGGTGGATACCTCTACACCCTCTACACGTAATGCTTAAAGGTACCTCACATACTCATTATTTATACAGCTAGGTCCAACTCTGATCATCTTTGATACTACAGGCGGTGCTGCATATATGATTTTATAATTTTGTACTGCCTGGAGAGAATCTTGGGTCCGTCTCTAGTAAAAAACCTCCGGAGGGAGAAAACAGTGGTGTGTGTTTGGGGCAGGGAGTGTGATGGTGTCGATTCAAAACAGAGTGAAGAGTTTTTTGGCGTATTGTAGTACAATAACCCAGCTGAAGTATCATTGGTGGGGTTACTGACTCGGTCTTCCAGCGAACATTAAAAAAGTATTGCCTCACAGCGTGGCCTGTTTTTGCTTGAACCGGTGAACTAACTTTTTAGATTTCGTTGGCACGTCGCGGAGCGTCGCTTAGATTTATGAGGGAGATAGAGTCCATCCCTTTTGGGGTATCTTCTTTCTTCAAAAACTACAAGATTGAAAGTGCTTATCGGCCAATTTTTCTATCTAAGTGTAAATTTTCAAATAGTCCAAATTTGATGACCACCGTCACAGTTGTCAGTTAGGGGGTAACCTAGTGTAATGCCGTCGTAATTTATTATTTGTTAGGCCATTAGTACAGATAATTATTACGGTTGAGGCAGAAAGTTAACTGAAAGAACACGTCAGGATGGCCGCTTTTGGAATTTGCGGAGCTCCACTAGAAGCAACATTGATAATAAGAAGATTAGGTGCAGATGGGCCTTGTGTATTGGTTAAATGTGTGTGCCCCAATGCAGATAGGGCGTTGGGTGTTTGCAATGCGATGGATTAATTCCTGGGCATAGAGTCACAACTGATTATCTGCACATCATCCCCGCAACGCGTAAGGATTCACCCTGGGTACATGAGGTATGACTATGTGAGAGACTACAGGTGTCAGACCAGATTCTACAGCAAGAAACCCTCCTTGATTTATAGAAGCCATCAAAGTTAGCTAACTCCCGAGAGC
Source organism: Sphaeroforma arctica JP610 (assembly GCF_001186125.1). NCBI lineage: Eukaryota > Ichthyosporea > Ichthyophonida > Sphaeroforma > Sphaeroforma arctica. The sequence continues at coordinate 6,373 of NW_014038974.1, read as the reverse complement.
TTATCAAGTTGTTTAAATTACCCCCGAGAGTAGAGTTAATACTTAACCGACTCCCGAGAGCAGATTTAGTTTTTCAACCGACTCCCGAGAGCAGACTAAGTTAATAAATAGAGGGTTCACTATGGTAAGTTGAAACTAAGTTTTTCAACCGACTCCCGAGAGTGGATTAAGTCTGTCAATCGCAACATTCTAAACATAGCTGCGTCCAACGTATGCAGAAAGGCATCATGTGATCAGCGTGAGATCCAGTTGCAAAGAAATCGAAATGGAATAGCATCGAAGTGTTCATCGAAGTGTTAAAGTGTTCTGCAGAAGGTTTCCTATGCTGATCCTATGAATTTTTACCCTGGCCATCCCAAGCGGGTGAACACTAGCACAAACACCTTAGGTATAACACCAAAGGGGAGGTTAGAAATAAATTCATATATTTGCACTTTATTTACAAATCGGTTACCACCCAACACTCTAACAGTATGAGCTTATACTAGGTGAATCACCTTCGGGATCTACCATCTCCCCTACCCAAGGGGTATCCTCCATCAAATAGACACCTTCCTCTAACCTATAGTCAGCTCACCTTATTCTTTTTTGACACTCTTACATTATCGGGAGAGGCTGGACTCGAACCATGCTATTTAATATAGTAGAGAAGATCTCTTCGTATAACTTCTACCTTAGCTTAGAAAAATGTGCCCATATCCTGTCATACGACAGATAAAGGAAGATACTCCCTTCAATAAATAGAGGGTTCACTATGGTAAGTTGAAAGGGAAACTTTATATTTTGAGTCACAGTCACACAATAAAGGAGAATCTGTCTTTTTAACAAAAAATATCTAGGCCAAATCTACTCCCTCGATTCTAACGAGAGTGATAAGCCCCAAGAGCACTTGGGTAGTGAGTTCTGTAGTTGCCTAGGTGTATAGTAGATTGTATGAAAATAAAAGCTCTAAGTACGGGTAGATGTGCTGTCATGTATAACCGATAGTGTGAGAGAATTCATCTTTCCTATTATTTGTGAATTGCGGCCTTCTGTCCTTTTTGCTTCAGAGGCATTTATGCGCCTACCCGTAAGGCCATGCACATCGCAAAGGTGTTTTTATAGGGAGAACATGTGCCCTTCCCCTGATATGTAAACCCTGAGTCACCTTCTAGCTCATATAAATCTCTCTTTCTCGAGTGTCTCAGCAAGCGCTGGAAATAAATTCATAGGCGTATAATACTCTCTTCGGTGTATTTAAATGACTATCATATTATGCCTCCAGAAGTCTGTGTTTTCGATCCTTGGGTGAAATTAAAGATCTTGTGCATTTGCGGTGGACTTGATTCTAGGCTGCATCCTGTTAACCACACTTGTGGAATTGATGTGAATATTTTATGCCCATAACCAGAAAAGACGCGGGAGGAAAGAGAGCTTGCACTTGTGATAGTCTGCTAGTCTTATAGGCCAACCCGTAGATCCTGGGAGTTGACATCCACATCTCCACCCGATGTCATCAAATTACTGTTTCTATGAAGGATCACTTTAAAACCTTTGAGTAGATGTTCAAATTATCTCTCGTACAACCTCCATGAAACAACACAGCTGGTAATCTACTCTGTGCGTTGGTGTAGTCTACTAGTTTAAGTGTAATCAGGTTAATGAAGTGATAGACTACACATTGCACTCTAACAGATAGAGTCAATGAGAGTAATCTTTGTCTAGAGTACAGCACATGGTCTATTACTCCCAAACTAGAACATAAAGCAGGAGTTCATTAAAGAACAGGTAGTCATTCGCCAAGCTTAAACAGAGAGGAAGGAGCTGGTACTTCACTTAGATAGAGAAATAATAAAATGGATATATTCCATGGTAAAAGATGGTAGTAGTGGCCGAGAGAATAAATATGATGGTTCGGGTTCCGCCTAGCCGATAAGAATTGGTAAGTCTTCCGTGAACACAGTAACGATAGATAAAATATACTCAACGTTCTCCCTGAGTGTTCAGGGAGACGTTGTTAATATATCAGTAGTTACTATTTCTAACAGACTCAATTCTGAATGAGTCATGTGTTTGATTATTTTACATCGGACCAACTAAGTTGATCAGATTATATGATAAACCCTGATAAACCCGAGTTTATCCCGTATGGCGTATTCCGACCACAAGATTATCAATTCGATGGTAGCACAAATACACACAAAGAGATATATGGAACACAATAATATAAATAAGATATCCCTATGGGATAAGAAGAAGCATATGACGGGTAGTGGCCGGGAAATATCACCCCAAAGGTCCCCTTCTGTGCCTAAACGGGAGTAGGCAGGGCTAGAGAGAGCGTGCCCTCTCCGAGGGAGACCCTAGGAATTATGGGTCACTCCTCAGATTGGCTATGATCAACCCCTCATTATATGGAGGGCAGTCTCGTCAGAATCAAGTTCGATATCTTACGGAGGTAGCCCGTGACCCTAGTGCCGCGAGCGGTAAATAATAAGACAAAGAGTAAGAATATAATACTACCAGCAACACCTGAAATGCACCCCACTCTATAGTGGTGCAAAGTTTACACACCTATCGTAGATCCGTACTCTCTCTCGAGAGAGAGAGACTCAGGGATAAAGATGGTGAGCTATCGTAGAGTACATGGAGGAGTCCATGGTGGCGGGTCCTCCTACTATCCCTTAGATTTGCACTCCTACAGGGGTCTGCGAAAGAAAAGGACTGATGTGCACCTTCGAAGTAAAACAAGTAGGAGTGCGCTGTCATGGCACAGGCACGAGTCCCTGGTGTCCCAACAGTGGGATACTTAAAAAATTCAAGAAGAATTGGGAGGAAATGTGAAAGATGCTATGATGAAGCTAAGTGGAGAAAATTATAGACTCTTTTTAAGTAAAAAGTAAAGAAAATAATAAAAGATAATTTAAACTTTGGGACATTTCGAAGCTCACACGTGTAGTCTCCAAATGACATGACCCTCTATCTACAATAAATTGAGGAAAGTACCCTCGCCAGACATAATAACCCAAAGGAGAACTGTTTAGTCAAATTTAAAAAAGTTAGAAAGAATACATGTGTATCTTCAAGGGGGGGGGAATCGTGGAGCATGGACACCATCCTACACTGATGGATACAAATATCTACGACGGACC
>NW_014038974.1:1253-3222 GCF_001186125.1 Sphaeroforma arctica JP610 | reverse complement strand
CGACCCTAACCTAACCTACCACGTATAGGAGTACGAAGTAATTAGTACTCCTACCGGTAACGACCCGTACCCCACCTCTACCCCCCTACCCCCTACCCCCCCCCCCCCCCCTAAAACGTTAGATTGGGGAGAGTCCCTTCGGGAGTAGCATAGTATAGGACTCCTTCGGGAGCAGCATAGCATTCCTCGGGAATCAGAATTAGAATCAGAAGAACAAGATAAAATACGAAGAAAATTAGTAGATAAATGAGAAATAGAAAGAATGAAACTAAATGTGATAAGAGAAATATTAATGAAAGTTGTATAGTAGCAGAAAAACATTTAGGAAGTTTATCTGGATATTCCTCTATAGTTAGATATAAATTCGGGAGTAGTATAGCATAACACCCCTTCGAGAGTAGCATAGCAACCCTCGGGAATCAGAATCAGAATCAGGATGAAGAACAAAGATAAAATAAGAAGAAAACTAGTAGAGAAATGATGATTAGAAAGAATAAAACTAAATGCAATAAGAAAAAATAGTGAAAGTCGTTTAGTAGCGAAAAAACGTTTAGGAAGTGAGAAATTCCTCTACAGTTAGAGTTAGAAATAGGCCATTAAAAAAAACACGAAAGAGACTGGAAGAGGAATTACAAAAACTTCAGCTGTAGATCGAATAACTTTAGAAGAATAATCAACAGAAGATAATATTCAAGGCTAGAGTCCTTATAGATAGTAGTGTCATTAGCTTCAGACCCGCTATCTCTCTATCTTTAGCGGGGATACACTTATACTTACAGTAGCTAATACAAAGTGTAGTTTGCATCCATACACCGGGGGGGGAGGAGTGACTCATCCTGCCGGTAAGGTAAGATATGGTTTAGGGTTTACCACTGCCCTCGACGAGCGGAGGAGATGAACTAGCTCCTACACCGGGAGATACATAAGAGTAAAATATTACGATTGTGATAATTATGGAATAGGAAAAAGCAATTAACTGTAATATTGTTTCGGTTGTACAACCCAAGTTAATTACTCGGAGATATATGATTGGTCCAAGAGTCTGTGAAGTTGTAAACTAGTCGAATACTAGGCTAACTGGAACGGTATATCTGGAAATCATTCTGGTATTGTCCAGTATCGGACAGGCAGCTCAGACCATATGGTTGTACGTAGGATTGCCAAAAACACCTTAATTTTACTATTTTGAACAACAATTTTTCGTTCACTAGCGGATACGAAGCACGGATTGGCTGTGGTCCCCTCAAATTTTACTGTAAAAACTTGTGGTTGTACAATGGAAAAACAAACAACAAATACACACATGCACGTACGAATGTATACCACTTCTTACACAGTTATCGTGTATGTACAAAGTGATATACGATGGTTCCTGCTGCCGATAGTCTTGCATAATACACTAAGAATTATGTGGACTTCCTCGTTTATTGGCGTCCAGACCATGATTGGGATCAATATGCCGATCTCATGGCGATACCAGATGATATCACAACACAAATCGCAGCTAAAGATACCCTCAAATACTTTATATATCTGGCATACGGGAAGGTGAATCCCGGCCCTGAAGATCACCCAATATATCGTAGAGAGAGTGGTTTTCAATACGTTAAAAAAAATCTATTTCTTACTTCATGCCACGTATAGATATGCAATGGGACCCAGTTGAGCTCAAAGGAAGCTCAACTAAATCAACAGAAGCTAATAGATTTCTGAAAACGATAGAGCGAGCGGAATTGAGAGGTGAAGAAATGCAGATAATGTAAAGCGGCCGCTAGAGTTTGGAGAGTTACGTCAAATATTGGCTATCAACCTTGAAGACCAGCAATATCAGAGTAGCTGTCTACATGGGCTTTGGACTTGGATCTTCCAACTTATATGTCGAGTTGACGACGCTACTAATATAAAGTTTGAAGATCTACAAGTCATAGACGACCATCCAGAAGAGCTGTTCGCTGCCTCGACTCGTAGC
>NW_014038974.1:0-572 GCF_001186125.1 Sphaeroforma arctica JP610 | reverse complement strand
TAATGTCCTACTACTCATGCGCAGAGGTGTGGGCGTACATAAGACGATACAGAAAACAGAAGCAGATGGGCGAAGCAAAAAAGAAGAGGTCAGAGTACACGCAGGAATGTAAGACAAATTGATGCATATACTAGTGGTAATTTACCTTTTCCTGATGCGAAATTATCTGAAGTATTGTGTGGGCCCCGAGGAGCTTGTAAATACAGAATGATACCAGGTATGTCCCGTTTTTGGGTGTAAAAGTAAGTAAATAAGTTGTAATATATTAAAATGTATAAATGTATGCATACAAGGGGTGTAATTATGTATGTATGCACAACTGTAAATATAAATAACTCAAAATTTTAATATCGTCTTTAATATTACACAAAAGATTATCCGATCACAGACGATCAACTCAGATTGCTTATTCCTGGACTTTGGAATTTACCTGATATGCATATCACGCACAAACGACTCTTTAGTAGCGTAGCGCAGTACTTGGGTCTCACAGAGAGCGTTTTAGTCATTCCTCACTTTCACGAAGTATGTGAGAATTTTATAAAATCGATATGTGCTGAAATCAGTGATGA
>NW_014038975.1:11164-13302 GCF_001186125.1 Sphaeroforma arctica JP610 | reverse complement strand
AAACACAGATATACATATATGGCACTCATCCATCTGGTTGGGTGCACTGGGGATTTCTTATATTCCACTTCCCCTTCTTTCAAGAGACCAAATGTCTTGTCAGAGCCTCTCTTTAGCCCTCTCTCTCTATCTTAACTAATATTCAGATGTTCAGATACATAACTAATATTTAGAGATAGAGTTGAGACGGCGAGTTTTGAGAGAGAGAGAGAGAGAGGTGAGACTTGAGAAGTTGATAGGGACAACTCCTTTAAGTCGGATGTAACTCGCAAGTCCCTGCCCCAGGCCGCCAGGGGCCAGGCCAAGGCCTCTAGTAGCCCAGCGGCCCATGTATACATGTACAGGCCAAGACGGCAATAGAGATAAATATATAGTCCCTGATTTAGAAGAAATTGAAAAAGGCGCCATTGTTGCCTCCAAGCCCAGGAAAGCCCTACATCAACATGACTCATTCATGAGTCATGACAATTGACACTTGTCAGTTTGACACTCACTACCTGATTTGAGGCTTTGAGCTGATATAGATTGAAGATTGAGGCTCCCAGCGGCTCCAACTCCAACTCCAAGGCTCCAGGACCAGCAGTGACCAGGTGACCAACTGAGTCACTGACCAGCACTGAGCATACATACTATATACATAGTAAATACTCTTTCTCTACTCATAGTCTTCTACATGAAACTCTCTACTATGGTCGAGAGTAGAGTAGTCCAGTGGTCACTGGTCCAGCCTCCACATGTCTCCTTTTCAATAGAGCGAGCGTGCCTAATCAGCGGTAGGCTGTGGCCCACTCTAGGCCACTAACAAATATGTATGTATTTATTTAGGATGAGGTCACGAGAGGTATGTAATGTTTCTATATTATTATAACACGACGGCTGTGATATTTTGCTATCTAAAAAAACATGTACATATATACATGGCTTGCCCCACAGAAGACATAATAAATTATAAATGTGAATACAACCCCTATTTATATTCCTTGTGTAACGCCGGCTAATGCGAAGTGTTATTTATTTAAAAAGGGATAAATATGTGCACAGCGCATACTGTGAATGTGCAGGTCATCTAAAGACAAACTACGTAACACGGGTTAGTAAATATGGCATTCCGCCTCGAGAACCTGTATGATGTCACAACTACGGACCGCTCGTTGTTGAACTACGATCAAAGTGCACACACGTTGAATAGACAACCAACGCATTGGATGAACTTTGGACTGTGGGATAGCAAGGGTGGGTGGCACGTGTTTAAATGTATTTATAGCCATATTTGTGCATGGGGCTTGCAAATGCGATGTGCATGCTAGTAGTAGTATGTGTATTCATGTATGTAACTGTCTGTGTGGGTGGGTGTTTTATATATACCTATATTCAAATACACACATTTATAAGTGTGCGTGTATGCGTGTGTAGCGTTTTGAAATGTATACCGGATCACTCAACAGTTTATCTGTCGATCTCGCACCGAAATTACTGGGAGCATATAATCCAATATAGTATCAAGCATACTAGAAATAGATACATCTACTCACACACACTCATGCTACTGCTATCTACACTCAACTATCAATAAATAATTAACGTTTTTTGCTATAGTCAGATTATCGCTCAAACCCATAAACCAATATATAATTATGCTCAGCCGTGTGCATTCGTCGCAGATACTTATTACCATGATGACCAATGTGTAGTACGAAAGTATCCTCATGCACTAATTCAGTTGTAGTAGAGTTCGTGTGATTAAATTTCGATCTTCTATTCGATAGGATCAACCGAAAATAAACGTGTCACAGTTCAGTTACATATATTGGTATAGTATATATTCAATGTATCTATTACCACCTTATTGTATTGTTGTTATACAGAGGTATCCACGACACCAGCGAGCTCGGTCTTTTCCGAAGCCTGCGAAAGACTAACTAAGCTAGTTGGTGCAACTGCCAAAGTCAATGAAAATGATACATGTCTTGGTAGGTTTGCTTTATATATCTATATATATATATGTATATATATGTATATATATATACATACATACATATATATATATATATATATATATATAGATATATATATATATATATATATATATATGTAGATATATATATATACATATATATCTCTAGATATATATATATATA
>NW_014038975.1:0-9553 GCF_001186125.1 Sphaeroforma arctica JP610 | reverse complement strand
CGACACACACACACACACGCACAATATATATATATATATATATATATGGAAAAACATTTTTATTTTGGCTTGTTGTTTTTATGGTTGTTTATTGTTTGTTTGTTGTTGAGTATGTGTACCACTGTTTCATTGTGTTGATGCATAGACATCCAAGATGTGTAGGGAGCGATAATGCGCGCCGAGTACGTTTTGCCGTCATTAGGACGTCTAATGCGTCGTGTGTACTGATACAGCTACTTGAAGTGATGGTTCATTGCTGTAATCTATGTGTAAATATGCTCATAGTGTACGTAAACATTTACATAGGGTACTTATTCATTTTTCATAGTGTATGTATACATTCTCATAGTGTACGTAAACATTTATCATAGTGTACGTAAACAATTCACTAACAGCTCGTTACTTCGTCTCTGGTCAGGGTGGTAGGTTAGCCATGACTGATTTTGTGTTTCAAAGTCAGTCAGACCAAAGCTATATCAGTCTCCTGTTGCTGAGGTTGTGCTGCTGGGCCTTTTCTATTCCGTTCGATAACGTTATCAGCGAAAATGAATACAGAGACCAACTCAAGCGAGTCAACTTCCAAGACATAACAATAACTGATGTCTCAGATAGCGTATTTCCAGGTATGTATATATATATATATATATATATATATATATATATATATATATATATATATATATATATATAATTTTGCCGTACACACATGTACAGGGTACGCCTATGTGTCCGTAGTACGCACCCATACGATCGGTTGCTACTGATTTCATCCACGGTAGACTTATATTGTTAGATGTGACTTACACACACGCACGGACACACCCCACTACATCGTTGTCTGCTTTTATTTGGGGTTAAAATAATATTAAATAAATTTAGCGTCTGTTCTGCTTGGTGTTAAAATATAAAAGAATGATTTTGGCGTCTATCCCGTTTGGTGTTAAAAAACTAATATTAAATATTTTTGGCGTCTGTTCTGTTCGGTACAGGATTCTACGACTTTGTGGGATCGCACGAACGGATGTTGGTCGATGCGGGTACACACTCCGGCTTTGCATTCATACCGTTCAAACTGGTCTCTGCTATGTTGTACTACGCCAGCCTGTACCATGTGGTCCGTTTAGTATGTATAGGCGCCAATAAGAGATAAAATGAATAAATCAATACAACAATAAACCAACAAGCCTAACAAATGTACGCTCGAATATTGTACAGACGCTACTGCTCAAATCCCTGCATGACATATTATATATATATATATATATATGTGTATATATGTATATATATATATATACATTCATACATTCATACATATTATACATATATTCGTATACGTATATATATATATATACATATATACATACATACATACATACATACAAACATATATATATATATATATAATATGTTGGCGGAGGGGGGGGTACTGATAGTATTATGTTAAATTCATCTTTATTCGAGCTTTGTTCCTTATTGCTCATTCCAGTATGTATACTCTGCACAACAGCCACCGTCTCGGTGCTTGCCAGAGGCAATCCATAACTCTCATTTAATGTTCATCAAATATATATATATATATATATATATAACATTGTACAAATTTATGTTCATGTGCTAGAGGAAAGCAATCAATTACCTTTTCCATTTTTCTTATGCTTTGTCCCTCATTTAGGTAACTTGTACTTCGGCTGAAGCTATGTCTACTCCACTGCTATTGTCGCCGGACATGGTATGCATGTATCACAACCAACCGACTTCTAACCTTCTCCCTGGACTCCGTATCCATGATTCAAGGCGCCAATGGGTATTCAAAGACTCACACAATATGCATATGCATACATATATCTCGATACGTCTTCAGTCTGCGTGCCTTCGTTCCTTATCTACTGTCCGATGGCCTAGAGTGCCCTGGCTGAATGGCATAGACACATTATCACACGCCGTGGTTCTCCTCAACTGTCATACTGTAGGGTTTAGGGCTCGGCTTTGGATACTATGGTACCTGTCTCTGCTATTCGGCTCACACGGTAGTATATAGTCGGAGCAATGTTTTTCCGACAGTCTATTACCGGTGTACTATCATCCTGGATTATCAGATGTGAGTGAGTGATGTCTTTGGTCGAATTGGCGTACTATAGCAAATAATCTACCTGTCTACAACCGTTGTATGTTGATATGACAGACTAACCTAACACGAGGTGTATGCCTCTGCACATCGGCGTGTGCGCACAGGACATCCCATACGTGTACGTAAATGAATATCCCCGTAAATACACACATATGTGTACACGAATATACGTATACGTCCATATACATATTTACATTTAACTATACATGCGAGCCCTCATCCTGGTACGGGCTGCCGGCCAGCGTCGCCCAACAAACCCGTAAAGTCAAACGCACTCTTCGCAGCCATGTCATGCCGTGTAGCTGTGGTGTCTGCCGCCGATTGCGGTGGATATTCGGTACTCGCATCCCTCGTCGCATTACCTACCACCGTCTCCGCCTCATCGCGTGTGATAGCCCCCATTCTACGGCCCACCACAATCCCCTCCGAATGACTCATACGGTGTCTGGTGAAGGTCAGCTCACCGCCCAGTCCACGGTTGTGCTGCCCGTTGTTACGCTCTCCGGCACCGCCGTTGTCCATGGCCGAGTCGCAGTCACGCATCTCACGACGGGATGTACCCGGCGCCAGGCTATGCGAAAGCGTCTGTGGCAAATGGCCCGACACAGTGCGTGTGCTGGACCGGTCCTTGTCCTTGGCGGTCGGGGCAGTCTTGAAGGCTGATACGTGTGAGGTGGATGGTGTGACGGTTAATGTATCTACTAGCTTACCTACCATGGTCTCCTCGGGGTATCTAGGGGTCTCCATGGCGTGGCTGCTGGTATCAATTGGGGCCATCGCACACAGTGCAGAAGGCCCGAACACCTCCATATTGCGCTGGTGCTGAAGTTCGGTACTATCACGCGTGGGGGTGGCACTGCCCCCGTTCCGGCGGCCGGTGGTGAAGTTGCCGCGCAGATACGACACAGCCTGTCCTCTGTATTTGTCCATTGCCGAGTCGAGCGACGGAGATAAGAAGTCGAAATAGCGCGCTTTCGCCGCGTCGTGGGGGTACACCTTCTCGCCCTCCAGATCCAGGTTGCTTAGCAACCGCGCAACAGCGGCCGATTCCTCAGCCACAGCGTCGGTCTCGTTGTGGGCGTCGTCCGCGGAGGAGAGGTTCTCCTCGGGTGCATACGAGCCCGTACCGAGCTCAGGTGCATACGCACTCTTACTATGAATTGACCCCGACCCCCCATCGCCCGGCGAGTACGTGCCGGTCCCATGCAGAGGTCCGGGTCCGGGTTCGGGTCCCGGTTCGTTCGACATAGGTGCAACAGCACTCTGTCGGATGAGAAGACTATCGGACTTCTCCGGCTGAACGGTAGCGGTTTGGCCAAAGCCCAGTCTGGCCGTATCGGGGGTGGCGCTGCACGACTCACCTCCGATAGCATTGCCATGGGATGCTTTCCCTCGGCCCATCCCGGGCTGAGTGCTATCGCTCTCTATGGCACCTACCAGCCCCCGAGTATATAGCACCCTTATCCCTGTCCATAGGGTCTATCTGTCCTGGGTATAACACCCTCCTATCACTCTCAGCCTGTCCCGCATACAGCACCCGGTCCACAGCCGATGGGGCTGGGTAGTGTCCTGTTTTGCGAGCTCCGCGGAAGAAGGCCACGCGATGGAAGCGTGAATTCGGGTTGGATTCCTCAGTCGCCACCAGACTGGCGGCACTGACTGGGTACCTCGTATACTCCGGGTCCGAAGGGGAGAGGGGGCTAACTGTCTGCGACAAGGGGCTTACCGGTGGGCCAAAGATTGGGCCCCCGGCGTCAGCCGATACTGGCGGTGGATACACAAATGTTTCACGTCCCGCTTCACGTCCCGGTTTCGCGTTGTAACGCCCCACATGCCCATGCCCAGTTGTCTCAACCACCCGAGGCGAGTGTGTGGCATTTGCATTTGCATTCGCATTCGCACGCTTCACCGTACCGTCCAGGTCGAAGCCGGTCCGATACAACGCGGAAGTGGGTGCAGTCCGGGCAGTGGGTTGGCTTTTGACCCGGTTCACCTTCGCATGCGACAAATGGCGCTCGGCGTACACGTCCTGCGTGGCGGCGGTGCCGTACGGAAGTTCGGTACCCGGCGTTCCGAAGCTCGGCCACGATATGAACGGCTGGGTCATGCGGCGGGCGTCCTTCACGCTGTCTGTTGGACCCGCGGCCTTGGGCACCCGGTCCACACCCGCCACGCCGAAGGCGGGTGGATGGCTGTAGGTAGATGCGCTGGTGTTGTGGGTGAGCGTGAAGGTGTCTCGCAAGCCCTCAGAGGCTCCGCCACCGTCGCCGGTGGTGACTGTGCCTGTGCTGTTATGGCAGCTGTAGACACCTGCACGAGTGCTTGTTACGACGGATTGTGTTTGTGTTGAAGGCGATGTGCTCTGACGGCGTATCTGGCCGGCATGGCGTTGTTGCGGTTGCGGTTGCTGGCGTGGTTGATATTGCAGTTGTTGAAGTGGGTCACCGTTGGTGAGTGTGATAGTGTTACTGTGGGGATGGGGCTGGGTGTACACCGCTGGTAAGCTGCGAGAGATACCGTTGCCCAGCACCAGGTTGTTCCCCTGCGCGAACTGATGCACGCTGCTGGGGTCTGAGAAATTGGCAAAGGCATAGGCATCTTCCGGTGATACGCCGGACGTTCGCGCGGGTGCAACAGAGTCACTGTAGTACCGAACTTTGCGCTGCTGGGCGTAGAAGTAGGTCAGCGTGTCCGGCGAGGATATGCTCCGCTCTCTCTCTCGAACGATGGCGGGGTTACGGTAACTGATACTATCAGCATTGGTTCCGAACTGGCACTCACCCTCCCCTCCCAACCCCGAACACGAGTGCTGCTGCCGCTGGTGTTGTTGTAGGCGTTGATGTGCCTGCTGAGTCGCCTGCATTTGAACTCGCACCTGAGCCTGAGTTTGGGTGTGATGGAGTTGTATCTGTTGCTGCATATATTCTGTAGGTATAACGCGCACATGTGCCATTCCGCACCCCCCGGCTGGACAGAACTCCAGGCCCGGTCCACAACCAGAATCCTGGGTCATTGGGACCGCACTATGGGCCACAGGGTAGGCACAGTTGATCTGCGGGGACATCCCGTCGGTAGCGCTCGGTGCCGTGCACGTAGGGAGAAGAACCGTACCTTTGTTTGAGCAATTCTTCAGCGGGTGCGGATGGGTGCTGACGTGGGTGCTGCTGTTGGTACCGCCACTCAACCGCCCCCCCGAGTTCCGCATACGCTGTGCCTGAGGTGGGTTGTACGCGGTAGACTGGGTCGCCTGTCGGCTTCTTCCTGGCTGTGGGGGGTTGTTGGGGGGACCTCCCTTGGGGCCTCTAGCGCTGCGAGACGTCGACTGTTGTTGGGATTTGTTGCTGCAGTTATTCGGCTGGTTATGGTGGCCACTGCTCTGCTTGTGGTGGGCCTTACTGGTTGCGGTGGTGCTGCCCTGGGCCTGTTGGTTATGGGCGGGTGGTTGCAAGGCCACTCCCTGGTGGTGGCCACACAGAGGTTGGTGTTGGTGGTGAGTTAGACTGGAAGGTCCCAGATGCGTGCAGTTGGCCGGGTGCCCATTCACACTCAAATGGCCCGACGCATGCTGCTGCGATTGACTTGCGGGGTGCAGGGGTCCGCAAGCGCCCGTGTGTGCCTGGAACTGGGCGTGGTGTGGCGTAGGTACCGGTCCATTGGGTAGCTGGTACAACTTCTGGGCAGACTGTACCTGCACCTGCTGCATACTGGTCGGGGGGAACCCACACAGGCCCATCGCACAGTTGGCCGTGCACGGTGTGTGTTGGCCCTGTTGTACTTGGGTGTGTACCTGTGAGGACAAGGTGTTCTGGTGCAGTTGTACCTGCAGCTGGTGGTGCAGCTCCATCTGGGCCTCCTGCTGCTGTTGCGTATGCACACAGTCCGCATACGTTCCGTCTGAGACCATCATGGCACCGCCGCCGCAATCGTAGCCATGGTATGTCACGTCGGTGCGGTGCTTCGTGAGACCGCTCTTTGCATCGCATATATGGTCCGGCTTAGCCGCTTTGTCCACGTCTCGACTGTCATGGTTGCTATGGCTGTCTCGGGTATCGTATGCACCGTATCTGTGGGTTGGTGACGACAGGCTGCCCGCCTCCAGATACAATTTGTACCGGTCCAACGCCTTCAGCAGCCGGGTGCGCGCGCCCTGGGCAATCATACCCGCGCGAATCAACCCATCATCCCCCATCTCCAACAAAGTCGAGAACGCCAGATGACTCAGCATCATGGTGTACTTATGGAGGCGGATGTGTCTGAGGAATGTCTGAGTATCGCAACCACTCAGCCCGGCGAATTCCAGCAGCTCCACGGAATGCCGACGTCGTCTGGCCGCGGCCATCTTCTCCTTGGCCGAGAGTTTCCGACTGTAGTTAACTGGCGCTGGGCTGTGTGTGTGTGTTGGTAACAGAGGCTGTCCCTGCCCTTGACCCAGTCCCCCGTGATTGGTGCTAGTACTATTCGACTGAGCTCCGTACGCCCCTCGTTTACCATTGCTACTCACATACGGCTTACTACCGCCAGCATCCGCCGGTTGGTGTGAGACGTCCCGTCGTGCGTGTGTGGCCAGTGGGCCCGATTTCCCCGAAGGCTCGTAGGGGTATGGCTGCGACTGTGATGCGGTGTCCGGCTTACCCGGCAGGATGATACTGGTCAACGGTTCTGGATTACCGATTAATTCGTCATCACAATCACTACCATCCGACTTCCAGCTATAGCCGCTCTCGCTTTTGCTTAATCCGTCATTGCTTATTTCGTCATGTGGGCACGCGCACTTACTATCCACCACCTGCGTGCCACAGGCGTTGCACAAGGTCGTTCCCGCCTGAAATGTACGGGAAAACGCTTCTGTATCCATATCCTCCCATATCGCAGGATGGGTGTACGAAGCTGTGCGTGAATGTGTATGCGTGTGACCAGAATACCCACCGTGACTGTTGTAGCTACTATGAATCGTATGCGACAGGTCGTCGTAACCCAGAAAGCCCCCACCGCTAGGGCTCACATGCTGTGATGAGGTGCGAGACACCTCACTCGACGAATTGGCCGAGGACAAAGGGAATGCCGCAGAATCATAGTCGTGGTATGCAATACTAGACTCATCGTGTAAGCGCCGGCTATCGTATAGGTACGGCGTTTGAGTCGCTGCTACTGTACTCTTGGACGCGTGCAATTGACTCCGACTGTCTTGTGACTGTGGTTTTGACTGTGTTTGGGAGTGTCGACTATTATGATGATGTTGCCGATTGGCGGGTGTGTTTCTTTTCTCAAGACTATTGATACTCTTGGACGTGACTGTGGCATTGGTCCGATCACTCTTACTGCCACCCAGCGGTAAGGACTTATGTAAGTCAGCCATACTATCGGGAACATCTGCAATAGATGCATTACTCAACGTATTCAGAGTGTCTCTGTCCCTTTCTGCAGGGAAGGATATAGTAGACCTGTGATGTAGATGCTCGTCGACGTTGTAGTTGCATCGCTCGACATATCGTGCAGTTGGTATGCCATCAGACAGACGGAGATCTTGACAACCACACTCCGCCGTGCCATCTAGAGCCATATTCAACTGGTTATAAATAGGCAGATGTGAATGATAGATAGACAGACAGATAGATAGACAGACTATTTAGAACACAAGCAAAGTGTGCGGTACTACCTTGGATATTAACTGCGGTGTGCGTGCGTTTTCCGTGTGCCGAAGTCTAAGTATTTGAAGACCCTGTCTGCGGTCGTTTAGTCTAAATGGCTATTCGTCTAGTTCTGGCAAACGTGATTAGTACAATTTGATAGATAAACTGGATGATCATTTGATGTTATATCCGCTATAGTAACTTATGCGTACACCTGATGATATTGGGGAAACCATACACACTTGGAAGCGGGATATAGCTATCTGTGTAGCTACTTACACGACTTACATACACACGCTGCTTGAAGTGGATGTGTGAACGTTATTCATACTATATGGCATATGTTATTAACTACTACAGCCAGAGTGAAGCTAAAGGCGTATTTAGCAGTAGGTTAGGCTATGTACTAGCGATAGCAACTAGTTAGCCATCTGAAGATACCAGTACCTGCAGCAATACAGTAGTCTTCTGGCTCTACTAAGCTATTCGGCGCTCTCCAGTCTCCTCTCTGTCACCAGTAGTATAGGACCCAAAGCGTTTTCACTTTTTCGATAAAATATAAATAGACCAAGCAGAGGCTTTTTTTTTTTCGGCTTCACCATCGATCACCTCCAGTAACAGTAACAGTTCCAAAGATATGGCCAATCCTAACTCTCTTGGCCCACGCCCTACACTCACAGAGTCATAGAGCCACAGAGCCGGTACTGGAGGAACGGAGTGGGTGTGTCATCTGTCGGAGTTCCTGGGATCAGGTCTCTGACTCACTATAATCTATTTTGTTCTCAGTTTATTACTGTATAGTCTCCGGAGACTGGATACAGCACATACATAAAATACACAAATATTCTCTCCGTCTCGTCTGATCTGTCTCGCTGTGTCTTTGACCAGTGACCACTGACCACTAACCACTGTCTCACACAGCCTGCTGATGTCAATCTGAAGATATTCCAAGTGATGTTACTCGAATCCTGTTGAATTATTGAATCCTATTGGAGGATAGAATTGCTTTGCGTTCACATATACCACAATCAAATCAGACATGTTGCATATAAAGCCTCATGTTGCATATTAGCTCTAATATTACGTTATCGTAGTCTAGAGAGTACACGCTTAACGTATATATATGAAACTGAAATATTTTAACGATACAAAGACAAAGTGGGACAGACAGAATTTAACCTGTACTCATATATAAAAGGACTACATAATTAACGTACTGAATATATTGTACCTCTATTTCCTAAAATTGCACCCATAAGTTTATATACGGAATCAAATAGAAATAAACGTTGTACGTAAATAAAAAAAGTTATCGTATTTTATACGTTTTAACGTATAAGGTAGTGAGGTAGTCTCGGTCACTTTTTCGTCAGTTCCGCAGATTTCATGTTCATGCCAACTCGCATAGTGTTTACGATAAATACTGTGTCGCAAACTACAATGTTGGATTTTATATAAAATATATAAGAAAAATATAAAAGTACTTGAAAAAAAAACTCATGATCACTTTTTGGTACATACCTTGTTCCAATTTTTATATCCCATAGCAACCGACCGAGCTTTTTTTTGTCTAAATTTGGAAGGACGGCGCGGTGAATTTATCGCCATCATACGAGTATATGTGTGTCACTTTGTCAGTGTGACAGTATGTGTCAACGCTCTGTGTCTCTGGACTCTGGGAGTCTGGGCTTAAAAATGCAAAGTCAATCGATGTGATCTATGTGTAAATTTATATACATAAATTATGTATATATGTATATGTATATGTATATGTATATGTATATGTATATGTATA
>NW_014038976.1:10139-13324 GCF_001186125.1 Sphaeroforma arctica JP610 | reverse complement strand
TAGACATAGTATAGATTCTAATGAGTAGACATAGTATAGATTCAAATGAGTAGACATCGTATACAGTGTTCTCCCCCTCCCCCTCCCGCGCATCATCTCGTTTGGATCACCCAGTATTTTGCGCAAGGATTATAGAGTTGCAACATACAAGACAGTGATTGATGATGTGAATGTATTCCCCTTTAGCCATTTAACCGCTCAGTACTCATCAATACACGATGTTTACATGGAAGCTCGCGAAAGAAGCGGGATCAAACACCGACGGCAATAGTGGTCTTAAATATTAATGCTGAGATTACTTGTAGAGGAGCGAGAATAAGTTCACTGCATGATGTATATGAATAGCAAATAGTTTGAAACCCCCCATTCTATTCATGTCATTGTGTGGGATGTGTGTACGTACATGGTCACACACCCGTACTTTGTGAATATCATGGTTCAGTGCATTTGCTACAAGTGAACGATCTCTTAAGAGCTAAAACATGTACAGCAGTACATGGTCCATCCTTAAACAACAATATCAGTCACCACAGACGAGAACAAACAAAGTCTTACCAGCAGGTGCGTCTTGACCCACATTCTCGTGTGGCGGATACTTCTGTGCATTCGATAGGCTAGACTCTCCACCGACTGAAGGTCTCTCGTCGCCCTTGGTGCTCTCCTCAGGTTTGGTTATATCCACACCATTATCTCTGCGATCATTCGGAATTGCATTGTTACCCTGGTTCTTTTGATCGGTTGTAATGGCCACCTTTGAATTTAACTCTGAATATACTCCGCTCTTTACTAGTACGGCGTGGTTCACACTATCTGGTCGCAACACAACTCCATCGATCTCAATCTGTGAGGGTTCTATATATATGCCATTCCCACCTATTTGTGCTGCCCCAGCTCGGATCTCATCACCTTTAGGTAGGTACTTGTTGTCTTCAAAATCTTCTTGGACCCATTCGCCTAATCGCTTGTGTGCAAATATAGCGGCCGAGCCATCCAACGGTGCATCCCCGTTGGAATCAGTAGAATCATCAACAAAGAACAAGGTCTGCCTCAAGCGGAGTATAACCACACACAGTAAACAAATAGTAAACCAGCGTACTGTGTAGAATGAGCACCTCATAATTGTAATCGAGTGGTAGCGCCGCTCTCGGATCATGTCTCCACACATGGGTACACCCTCCACCCTTTTCAGAATTGCTACAGTTGCTCCGCTACCTGCAAGTGCCACGATAATCTGTATGTAAGCACTGCTTGCTCACATTTTGTAGGTCTAAGCGTGCGATGACTGAGTGCTACCGGCCTACCGTAACGCAACACTACATTCGATCGTTAGAATCGGACTCCTGATATCGTTGCTGTCTCTCCCCTACGTAAATTATAATGGTACTATGTATATATAATATATTAAAAATATTTTTTCGTAAATTTGTATGAATATTTATGAATGTATCACAGGAATCCTTTTCTTTTTCCATATTTTTATCATCCAGTAATAAACGTTATATCACATTCATGCTCTTCCAAAGCTGCATGTGAATCTACATATATACTTGTACTCTTTCGACAATATACACCGTCACCATGTATTTTTTTACTACTATACGTAACACCACTAATACAGTGTTACATTCGTCAACCATCCCGCTATATGCATTTCCCGTTGACGTAAATACTTTGGTAGTTGATATCTTAATCGTCTCATTGACCTTCTATGCAGTTTCCAAATACACGACGGAGTTCGTGAATTTGTATACAGGTCTGTACTCAGTCGTCATCTGTTGCTAGTAGAACCGTTCTCGAATACAAACCGGTCTTACGGCACACTTTCTCTTTTTCTATTCGAGCTTTCTTTCAGTTTTCTGGTTTACATAAATTTGCAAGTCATCGAACCAATGACTCTCTAATGTCACTGTATGAATCCTAGCGGAAATACCTAAGTAGCAGCAAGTGATGAAAATTTATATATATAAATTATGTGTTGGGCATACATAAATGGGAAAATGGTGGTTTTTAAATTGTACATGAGATGCACACTACAGAGGCACTGAGCCCATTTCTTAGGCTAAACACCTGAAATAACCATCTCCCTTATTCACAAACCAGTGTAACAAAACAATAGATATAAACCTAATCCCTCCAGATCATAACGTGGATAGTATAGTGGCTAGTATCTCCGCCTGTCACGCGGAAGACCCGGGTTCAATTCCCGGTTCGCGAAATTTTCGATTTGTTTTTGTTTTTGTTTTTTTCGGGGGGGGGGGTTAAAAAGTTATATTGAGTGTTTTTCAAATATCAAAAAACATCATCTTTCCTAATGCTCTCGATTTCTCCGGGTGAGGCGGAATCAAATTCAAAAAGTATCGTACCATGATACAAGTGCGCGTATTGAGTGGCGCATTCCGATCATCTACTTGGACAAACTGAATGAAATTTTTGAACACGTGAGAACATCTGAAGCCACATATACAATTGTCAGTATATATTTACGACACATAGTTTTCGCTCCGGAGGTTTACCTTATACGTTTCAAGTTGCTATTATATGATTGGTGTGTTCGCGTGGAGCTCATTCTAATGCCCACAAAAAGTCAGTCCAGATGTAGTACTGGAGGCCACAGTGGTATTGAATCCGAAGGCTCTGAATAAGTGCATGAATGGAAATGAGGCAGGGGTTATGGTACCATGGATAAGCAGTGATTCTCGAGCAGATGGATCGACCACTCGGTTATATATACGTGGATATATATCGGCAAGAAGTTATATTTTCGGTGTAGTGGGTATTGTATAGATCTTTTATTTATGCGGAATTCCGGAGCACGGTATCCAATTAACTCAAACAGATGCTATCCGACCAAGCTCATGAAGGTGTTCTCTCCAAACTCCCTGATCACTGGAAATGGCACATCCTCATTATCCTCCAGCATAATGTGCTCCGCCCTAATCCTCAAATGCGTTGCTGGCTCCTTGTAGACTGGCTCCATGATCGACGCCTTTCTCGACAAGACGTACAATTCCAGGAGTCCCACTTCCTTCAGCTCCGGAGCCAATGCAACCACAGCATTACTCTGAATGTGCTGCGAGTATGAGTTCTCGATCAAACACCTCGCATGTGCCAGTATCTCCTCCTCATCCTTCCATTTAACATTCGCATAAGTTCCCGACTCCTTTATCTTCAACGCTGTCTCCATA
>NW_014038976.1:0-8000 GCF_001186125.1 Sphaeroforma arctica JP610 | reverse complement strand
TCTGAATGACTCACTAACACACGTGTACCACTGACACATTACAATGTTTGTATGTGGCTGCGTGTGATATCTGCCATATGCGTGGCTCAAAACTACTTCCGATTTCATTTGACGCAACTATAGGTGTATATTGTACAAACGCAACTGGAAAATTCACTAAACGAACAATTAGTGCTTCAAAGCGAGGTGATAAAGCTACAGGAGACACTGAATTCGCGTCCAGCCCAGGATGATATCGAATTATTGTAGGCCAGGCTATGAGATCTAAAATAGGAGATTACTACAATGCAGGAAAACAGCCGAACGATTGAGCTGGAGTACAGGAATGAGTTAGTTGGTGTCTGACTTTCAAAGGCTTATGATGTGCATTTATAAATTCTTTTGTTTATATATGTTTTTTTTAATCAATATTTAGCTCATTTTTTTTTGGGTATCTGGTCCGCATTTGTCACTAGTTGTGATTTGCGCAAGATAACTCAGCAGTCGCTGCGGTTGCAGAAGAAGTCTTCCACAATACTATTAGAAAACAATCGGATGAACTTAAGACCCAACCTAGCCTAGAGGAGGATGAAGCAGCCCAGGAAAGACTAATGAGGACCGAAATCTGTATATTGAGGCATGAAAACGACGCATATAATGTTGCGATGGAGCAAAACCATCACGAAGAGGTAAGTGTGTATAATAAAGCTCTAAAGAGCACACGTAGATCTAAAGCCCGCGAAATACGAGAAAGATATGCTGCATGATAGAGTGAAACACATGGAAGAAATAATACAGTCACTTCCGAGTCAATAGTATGTCGATTAACACCTTGTGTACTCAAATAAGCACATTGGAAACTACTATCGATACTCTGCGCAGTAACAGTACTCACCTGACGCGGGGACATCGAAAAGAGGTGTATGCGCGTTGCTGTGTATGTATTCATATGCGCCTAAGGCTCCAATTTTTTATTATGATTGCGTATAAAACATTTATGACTGATCATACTGCGTGGTGACCGGGGCATACCCAGCAAGACTAACACCGTACAAACCCATATCTTCCTTTGGTGATCGCAAATCTACAAAGTGCAGAAATGTTTTCCAACACGGAAAGACAACCCAGCAGACGGTAAGAAGTCGTATGTCAATGTGTATCTTTGTTATATTTAAGTTTAATCATTTCTTACCTCGTTTCTATACTTGATTTTTCTTTTCTTTTTGCGTATTCACTACACATATTTACATGTAACTTTATTGATGTTCATTCCCTACTATAACTGAAGGTGACATGTATTCACGACTCGGTCGGTTGAAGTGCTTAATGTTTGATTTGTGTACTTTGCCAGACCTATAATTTAAACCCCCTAAAGAGCCTGCATCAGACCCCCGGGTTCACCCCGGTGAACAAATGTTGCCGTCGAAGTCTCTGTGGAGCCAAATTTGAAATTTATATTGCAGGGGCCTGGATGATAGAGTACTAGCAAGGCGCTGCTATATCTATATAAATTTTCTCTGTGGATGAGGTTTTTCTGTCTTGTGTCTACGGTTGATATTTTGAACTTGAGTCATCGAGTAGATAAACCAATTTTTATTATTATGTATATGGGTCACTAATCTCATTTTATGAATAATATTGAGATATACACTCCTCCACTGCGTATGCTGGAAGCAATTGTATTTCTTTCTTCTAGCTTTTGTATGACGAAGTTCTATTTCTGAGTTGAGAAGTAGGCAAGCTACGTATACTTCATTAAGTACACCGGCTCGGGCGTTGAATGTCTCTGCAAACCCTTACATAGCCTCACTGAGAGTTCCTCAGGAGAACCCTTCGGCGAATAGAGAAGCTTCCTATCTGCTCAGGTGGGGGTGGTGGGAAGTGTAAAAAGAGAATGTGATAATCGTAACCGCCGATGCATAGTTGTTTATACCCTTCATACATACTCTGTTTGAGTCGTCTGTTCAGAAGTGTCGTTCGTTCGACCCTTCGGATGGCTAATTTATAGATCTCCATCCGGACGGCCGGAGCATCAACAGGCACTCATACTCACGAAATCAATCCTATCATTCTGGTGTTCGTCAGAAAAATCTCATAAAATTGCAAGATATTAAGGTTCTCCTATCATATCGGGTAAGAATAGGTGTAGCACACAACGTTTGGCAGCAAAAGAGCAATTGGCAAAACAAAACAAATTGTTCTTCGGTATTTGTATTTTAATGTTTGGTTTATTTTCAGCACTGAAAGAAGGAAAGGCATGACCCCTTACCGCAATATATAGAAGAAGCCCGAAATTCGCTCTTCAAAAGCAACCCCATCACAAAATCGAGTTCGCCCACTCTGATGTCACAACCACGTGGTACGAGAACGCAGATATTGATCATAACTATTAATTGCAACAAATAAGTCGTATTCTGTTGAATCGGATAATACTGGGCGCCATATACTACCGTTGGCATCAACTATTGCCTCAATTATCAACTATTGCCATATAGGACAGAACGTAAGAGCTGTTGCATGCATTCATATCTAGGTAAACAAAAATGTGACACGAAACCTTCAAATGATATAGATACTTAAAATTCGAATAATTAGGTAAGGAATTCTCGAGAGATAATGATATATCAATGCTAATGGATGTGTACAAGGAAAGTAGCCGATTTATAATTATAATGTATAGTCAGGCGGATACAAAGACTTGCATGATAATAGCCTGTAAAAGTATGAAACCAAAACACGGACTGCGGGGCACACCACGTCACACAGAAACCTAAACTGATACCATGACGCCTTCAGGCAAGCCGGACAATCCGTGCAGAAAAGTTGGATATAAATGCAATTGTCTGATATATGCAAGCTCGTATCTTGGGTGAGTCACCGTCTTTAACAAGCAGTATGTGCGGTTTATTTAGTCTCTTTTGTGATGAACATTAAAATCGTGTCTGTATGAGCTTTTGTAAGACAATCGCAAATATCTGCACGTAATCATATACAAACACTGGCTTGCCAGTCATATGGTATATAAAGCTATGTGAGTCGTGCCATTGCGGTATGGTTTCTGTAAGATGCGTTCTTTTTCTAAAACAGGTTATCAGGGTTGACATTCGATGAGGGGATGTGTGCGCGATTTCCAACTGTCTCACTTGCGCGGGATTAAGCCAATCTGACCGCAACGCACGATCAGTATCAAGGAGGTATATGACAATTTGAGAGCCCATCGATGGAACTTAAAATTAGCGGCAATTTATTTATTTTTACCGCGGTTTGACAGAGAACAATAGGTATTATGAACTCGTGCGCGGACATATCCATCTTACATTCATCTAATTCGATGAAGGGGGTGCGAGGGGATATGATGTCTTTTCCTCTTGTACACTCAATGGCAGCAGCGATGTAACAATCTGCTACTATGTATTACTTGATAGGTACAGTCTCGATCAATTCTATCCGGTAACTGGTGTGTTTT
Organism: Sphaeroforma arctica JP610; assembly: GCF_001186125.1. Lineage (NCBI taxonomy): Eukaryota > Ichthyosporea > Ichthyophonida > Sphaeroforma > Sphaeroforma arctica. The sequence goes on along the minus strand of NW_014038976.1, from coordinate 4,555 downwards.
CCTTGAGCGATGACATGGTACAGTAGATTTGTTGAAGGTAGGTTTGTATGGTGATTAGAATAATTTTGCTATACCCAGTAGGGAGGGTGTAAGCCGGTGTTCCATAATCGCGTTAACCACTGTGGTTGTCCAGGCGATATGCGTGTTTGCCCAACATGCATAATCGCAATCATCGGAGCATCAATCCTGTATCAGTCAGCCGACAACTTTTTCGCTGCCCGTTCCTTTGCAACAGACTCCACAGCCTGTTCGTCACAGAGGAGAGGTATCTGGCTAATGGAAAGCGTGGGGTCCAAACATCCAAGAGCTTTATTATGTACTGCTTCAACAAGGACATCTGTGTGGTGAGGGTGAACCCTGCCTGTCTCCGAGGCGTAGGATGTGATATTAACAACACTAGAGTGCGCAGCATCATAGTTTGGTACAAATCTAGGCACCATAGCCCGCCCTCCGCTGATGGTGAAGGCCAACATCTAGTGATCGGTTTTGCTAGTATTTAACAGTACGAGCAAGGACTTCAATAGTTTCCACTGTGTTATTCTGTGGAAACCGGGTGGATGTGTGCATTGTATTCTTTCACATATCGTTCGACTTTATCATATATAAATACACTAGCCTTGTCCACAACATATGCTTGGACATGGCCCCGCGGCAAGAGTTGAGAGATACAACAGTCAATCAGGGCACCCGCGATATTCTCTGATTGGTGTAGGGGTTGTGCAAGAGCACAGAGGGTGCAACCATCCTGTGCCAAGATAATCGACCTATAGTTATCGGCATCCACCTGAACAGACAGGTATTTCAGATTAACTTCGTGGCCCATAGTGGTGGGCCGGTCAGGTTGCTGTAAATGACCACGTGTGAGCTTTGTTGGTAAACAAGCTCTGAAGTAGTCGCCACATGACGAGCACTATAAATATTCCTAGCACACTTCTGCTACGTAGGTGCACGGAGGCGCTGGGCAACAGGCGGCTGTAGCCATCGTGCCATATCCATAACACGCAAAGGACCATCTCTGGCCCACCCGGTTGGTCCATACAAAGAAGGTCGAAGACCTCAGTAATATCCGCTAATACTACTGGTTCGATTGTAACCCGGTGCTGTGTGCGGGCGCCAGGCTTTATTGCTTCCGCCCAGCCCCGAGCATGAACATCCAGTGTTTCGAGATCCAGCAGGTGGCTCAGCCGTGACCTGACGAGAGCGCACATTCACATTGTCGCCACTCATGGCCTCTGACACTCGTGCTGCAGTGCCGAGCGGCACATCCTGGAAAGGAAAGAAACTCGCAGTGAAGTCGAAAACGTCCCCGATACCTGCCAGGTCCCCCGTATAATCTACAATGGCATGGTCCCGCTGGCGGCCCAGTTCTGACATGTCAGGCTGGTATCGGATCATCGGGGGTGATATCAGGGTGTCGTCAGTAGGCTCCATAAGCGGATGTCGAGCAAGCATTTCCTCCGGTGTAATTTCTTATGATTGCATCCAATTAGAGAGAGATGCCGGGCGTTGGAGTTACCCAGTAATAGATGCCTCCTCGACCACTGATACATGTGCGGAATCCAGATCATCATCAGTATCTGGTCGGTGCGGTATGACTTGGGATAGAGGGATTAGAGGAGTGGCAAGCGCATTCTGGTCCATAGTACGGTTCTGATATACCAGAACGTCGCTGACAGCACCCTCCTGTTGTAAATGCTCCGTGTGCATGTCCGCGTCCAAACGTTGTTGTGCTGGAGTGAGAGGTTCGTCTTCAAAAACTTCCCGCAGAGCGAGACGTACACGGAGGCTATCCGCCCATTCGGTGGATGCGATTAGACTTTGTTGTGTATAAGGATGAAGTGGGAGCACCTGCGTCCCAATACACTGGTAGCCACTAGACAAGGGATAGGTGTGTATCCTATGGCATGGAGACACTAGAGGGCTTCAAGAGACCTACCCGAAGCCAAAAGGCCTGTCGTACACGAAATAACGGTTGTGCCCCTTTAACGTGGGCGAGTACAATGTACTGCCAGTTAGGAGGACCTCCCGAACGCCATCCCTAGTGTAAAAAGGTATATGCTGCGTTGGGGAAGAATTGGGGGTGCTATGGATAAGCGAAAAGAGCAGGGCAGACCACGGCTCGTTAGGTCAAAAGGGGACGCACAATACTCTGTGTGCACAAATTGGTCGATTTCCCGCCAAGGGGAGTTCATGTAGCATGATATCAACAGTGTATGCATCTTTACCATAGGCTCCTGTGCCATCCTTGGTACAGTTGACATCTAGCACATGATCCTCATGGCTAACAAATAGTTCAATATGGAAAGGTCCCCATAGCTGCTGGGCCAGATCGACCCAATTGAAGCTCAGATACGAACCTTCGATATCGGATGTATCCAGTGGCACAACCCAGTCCGTAAATTGAGCTAAGGAAACGTGTGTACGACCGGGCGTGGTGCTGGTACTCGCAAAAGCCACTGTGACCTTCGGTATCTGTGGTGGCCCCTGTGAGGTGCAATCAACAGGGGAGCCCGCAACTGCCAACAGTTTATCGGTAATATCTAAACATCGAGAAAAATAGTCACCGAAAACCGCGAGTGTGTCTGGCACGTAGTATATATTGATACGGATCTCATTGATATCTTCAGTTCAGCTACGCAGCCAGCGCTGGTGCAAAACCGATCTCGAATACAAGTATGAGCCCGGAGTTGTGACCATATTCTGTGTTGGTTTGTGATCCGCGATGATCACTGTATCACGGAAAGATCGATGGCACAAGAAAGCTATCTTCCTCACCGCGAGACGAATAATAAACATATCTCGGGATGTTTATCATAGCTGGCATCATTCAGCTTACTGGGGATGAAGATCATGGGATAGATATGGAAGAAGTGACCTATTTTAGTACCTACATCTTTAGGTGGTTCCGGCAGTTGAGTCATGTCTGGTGTCGGTGATTCTGGTCGTATCCGAGTACGGCCAGGAGCTCTTAATAATTGATGCGCTGGACAATTGTCACGAATAGCATATATAGGTTCGTCTATGTCGTCAGAGAATACAATAGGTGGAGGGAAAGCCGTTGTCTGGTCCGTGACCAGCAAGGGTTCGGTGTGGTGTAGCTCGGAGGCCAGAACTTGCTCCGAAACCTGCAGAGTCTTTGTCAGGACTGCAGACTGGTCGGTTGGCGATTGGGCGTCCTCGAGCAGACAATCATATAGAGGTACCGCGTGCAGTGGTTCCAGCAACCCATCTGCCCTGTCGGTCAACATATGATCATCTCCGGCTCGGCTAGCTAGTACTGGGGTTATGATTCAGTCTTGGTACTCGAAAACTTGTGATTGTGTGTGCACAGGGCGTACTAGATGTGCCGCACACACGAATGATATCGATGCTACTTTCGGAAAGGTAGCCAAGTCGCTCACTTGCGGTTCCTGCGAAGTAATTTCGATCTCCGTCACACGTCCTGCTTGGAGGAATTGACCATTCGTCTCCCGATTAAGTAGTGCTAGGCGTGGCACATGGGGATGAATATCTACCGGTGGGAAGCCCAGGCCCCGTCGGTAGTCATTGCACTCCAATATATAAACCTGTTCTTCGTCTGACTCTGGGGTACCTGGAGGAGAAATTTGGACGAAAATACCTGCCCATACTCCTCTGTTGCTCGCATCAAGAGTAACTACAATGCGCTGGTGGGGAAGCGGTTGATAAAGACATATACTTGCCCCGATTGCTAAAATAAGATACGAGTATGTGACCTGATGTGTGGTGTCCCAACGGAAAAATACACCTTTACGGACCAGGTCATATGATACCGCTGCACTGTCTGCAAATCCTGGGATATATATAGACAACAAGTATAACACTGCAAGAAGGGATACCAAATCCTGTCTATTCGATGGCCGCGGTCGATCAAAAAAAGTTTGTGCACGGATATAGAGGATAGCTGAGTTCTAATTATCTCCTCCCGCCCAAAAAAACACCATATCAACATCAAACAAGGTGCCCGGTTGACATTTTAGGGGCCGGAGCTGTATATTCTTCGCTATATATATCTTAACGAAACGGAATAGATCGTTTCAGTGCTCTTCGAGAAAATACAGAATGGTTTGCCGCATCCGTTGCTTGTGGTCTATGTTCCCACCATCAAGGTAGTCCTTAAATGCCTTGATGATTGCAAACGTTGTGTTCATGTAGTGCTGCGTATCATAACAGCCATTCTCAACTCCTTCTTGTAGACAACAACGTGGCTGATGAAACTTCCCATCAGCTGTGGTATATGTGAGATACTTGCATGAGTCGGGGTGAAGTAAAAGTTGATATGTTGCAGCGAGGTCACACGCTGACTGTATAACCGCATTTCGAGAGTTTTCATATACCTCTCGAGCGGCCGGTAAGCGATATGATACTTTGTTAATTCGGATATAATTGATGGTCATTCTATAACCAGATGCATTCGTCGGTTGTTTGTATGAGTTCTCCCAAACCGTCCGGACGGAACTCACCCACTGGCTATACTTATCGCCAGTCTCTGTCATCCCTGATACGTAGTACTCCGTGACCTTGTCCGTCTCGACCG
>NW_014038977.1:10466-13345 GCF_001186125.1 Sphaeroforma arctica JP610 | reverse complement strand
ATATATATATATATATATATATATATATATATATATATATATATATACATGTATATATATATGTCTGTGTGTGTGTTTAGGGTTTTGGGTTAGGGTTTTATGGTTTTTAATCAATTCCACACAACCCATTTTGTAGCCTACCTTTGTGGACCATAGTAGCGTTCGATGCACCCGTATTCGGTTTGGCTGATTTCACTTGCTCAGATAGAGATAAATCTGCAGTGATTATTCGTGTTAAACGATCATACACATACAAGCGAAACGTGCAGTTGGGATTTGAGGTTTCTGAGATACTAACAGTGCGGTGGAGAATACATTCTGTGAAGTGTTAGTTGTATATGTATTACTTGTGGGTGTATTTTAAGCTCTTGCTCTCTGATTATGATGATATGTATTATGAGTGAAACACGCGGCTTTAATACGAATATATAATACGTTTGAAACACACGGGTTTGATACGGATAAATACAACATATGAAACATATGGCTTTAATACGGATATATTTTGCGTTTGTAACACATGGCTTTTATACGGATATATTTTACGTACGTAACACGTGGCTTTAATACGGTTATATATAACATATGAATGCATATAAATACCGCACCCTGGAGTACGCTTTTGTCCAAGGTCCCATCAAACCACAGCTCAGGGAAAGCTTATGCATAAGGACCAATCAAATCGAAGCCCAGAGTATGTTTATATTCTAGGTCCAATCAAATCAATGCCCACAGTACATTTATGACAAAGGGTCAATCAAATCACAGCCCAGAGGAAACTTATGCGTGAGCGCGTTTTAGACGTGTCTGTGCGTGTAGCCACTGTATATTTTCCCATATATGTACATGTAAAGGTCTCTAAAAAATACATATACATATACATATACACATACACAAACATATATATATACAAACATAATTATACATTCAAATACATATACAGATATATATGCAAAAGCATATACATATATGCATACAAATACATGTACAAATACACATACACATACACATACACATACACATACAAATGTACGTATTTAAATATACTCATATAACGACATACGAGACGAGACTGCATCATTACCCCAAAACATCCGAGTTATACGTACATGTATCTCCACATGTGTGATACCTATATAAAATTACAATACAGTCTTCTCGTACCAACATAGTCTCACCTAAATCGAGTACCAGCGGCCACGTCATGCCTTCAATACACAAATCCGTCAGCACATCGGTAAGCCCGTCTGTTCCACTGCCAAAGCCAAAATGACAAAAAAAACAATCCCAAAAAAAAGTGAGGGAAAATTCGAATCAACGGTTAGGAAAACGTAATATTTTGTACGGAAATGGGATGTACTTGTGAGATATAGGAGACCGTCTGTTCCTCAGCCAATGTCAATGCGAAAAAGATAAAAACAACCCCAAAAATGAGTGAGGGAAAATCCGAATCGACGGTTAGGGAAACGTAATATTTTTTACGGAAAAGGGGGTGTTCATGTGAGATATAGGAGACCGTCTGTTCTTCGGCCAAAGCCAAAACCATTAAGGAGAAATTTGGGATCGACAATTAAGAAAACGAGATGGTTGGTATAAGAAAGCGGTGTACTAATGAGATATATAATTTGCGAAGCATTTAACGAGTGGAAGGAAGAACAACCCGAAATTGAAGCCAACAGAATAGTCTTCAGAGTGCCCAATATGGTTTAGGGTTCAAAAAGGCCAGCATATACTCAATATCAACGGACATGCCATATGCAACGTATATGTACATCCACGCACCCGCCTGTAGTTAAGTTTGAGAGTTCCGTTTGAAATAAACCTCATTCCAACAGTCCCATCCACACAGACACATGCATTTTACAAACAGATTATGATAAATAACTACTTATTGGTACACTTGCATATATATGTATTATACCAACAGATTATGATATATAACTACTTATTAGTACACTTGCATATATATGTATTATACCAACAGATTATGATACATAACTACCTATTGGTACACTTCCATATATATGTACTATACCTACACTTCCATATATATGTACTATACCAACAGATTATGATATATGACCATTCATAGGTACACTTGCATATATATGTACTATACCAACAGATTATGATATATAACTACTTATTGGTACACTTGCATATATATGTATTATATCAACAGATTATGATACATAACTACTTCTTGGTACACTTGCATATAAATGTATTGTACCAACAGATTATTACTTATTGGTACACTTGCATATATTTGTACTATACCAACAGACTATGATATACAACTACTTATTGGTACACTTGCATATATATGTATTGTACCAATGGATTATGATACTATAACTACTTATTGGTACACTTGCATATATGTGTACTATATTAACAAATTTTGATATATAACTACATATTGGCACACTTGCATAATATGTATTATACCAACAGATTATGATATATAAATACTTATTGGTACACTTGCATATATATGTACTATACCAACAAATTATGATATATAACTACTTATTGGTACACTTGCATGTATATGTACTTTACCAACAAATTATGATATACAACTTCTTATTGGCGCACTTGCTTATATATGTATTATACTAACAGATTATGATATATAACTACTTATAGATACACTTGCATATATATGTACTATACCAACAGACTATGATATATAACTACTTATTGATACACTTGCATATATATGTACTATACCAACAAATTATAATATATAACTACTTATTGGTACACTTGCATTTATATGTACTATATCAATAGATTATGATATACAACTACTTATTGGTACACTTGCATGTAAATGTACTTTACCAACAGACTATGATATATAACTACTTATT
>NW_014038977.1:5065-10446 GCF_001186125.1 Sphaeroforma arctica JP610 | reverse complement strand
TATATTACTACTTATTGATACACTTGCATAAAAAGCTGACAAGCCATTTCCTTAAAACTCACCGGACAGCTAGCACAGCCTTCTTCTTCGTTCGATTGACAGCCACATAATGCGCAGGCTTGAACTCGGAGGAGGTGGTCGCGGCAAACAGCAACTCGTACCTACAGTATGAAACAGATCCATCGTAATATTATATGAATGAGGCAATATTACATGCAGTATAAAATAGATACATCGTAATACATGTATTATATGAATGAGGCAATAGTACATGCAGTGTGTTATCACATTTGCTACAATACATGTGAAATGAGACATGCAGATAAGAACTTAATATATATGGTACATAAATGAATCATGCCGTACTAGAAGTTATATCACATAGAGTACAACATATATGCTACAATACATGTGAAATGAGACATAGGAACTTAATAATACATGTGAAATGAGACACGTTGTAAATAGGAACTTAATAATACATGTGATACATAAGATGCATAAATGAATCATGTCGTAAATAGAAGTTTTATCACATATAGTACAACACATATGCTACCATACATGTGAAATGAGACATGTTGTAAATAGGAACTTAATAATATATATAGGACATAAATGAATCATGTCGTAAATAGACGTTTATCACATATAGTACATGAACTTCAAAGCGTATAGTAGGAGCTCGTGCCAGCAATATGACACACACACAACACAATACACACTACACAATACACACAACACAATACAAGCGTACGAAGACATGTGACTAGTTGTAGGGACTGCATCTCTTGATTGCAAACCGCAGCTAAACATTATATACATGCTACTACTGCGTGATATACCAATATGAGGTGTAGAGTGAAAGTCATGTCGATTCATTTGCTCAAGTGTATAGCGAGAATTCCCATATATCAATATTCAGTTCGTTTGTATTGTACTGAGAAAGTACACCCAGGATTGATTCCCAATATTTCATCGAAGAAAACGGACCACGTGCTCACATACCACCACAGCCGCCGCACAAACACACCACACCAGATAAAGCGTAGGCACCCACCAGCACACACACACAAATATACGGTCACACGCATAAATAGCTATACACACACACTAGCAAACGCGTACAGACACTCGCTCGCACACATACATACACACACGTTCAAATACAACACACACACAGTTTTAGGGTTTTAGGGTTTTAGGGTATTAGGGCTTTAGGGTTTCATGGCAATATAATTTTAGGGTTTCAGGGTTTCAAGGGTTTAGGGTTTTAAGGTTTTAGCTCAACCCCCTCTGCCTGTCAGCCTATGTACTTGCATATTTCACTCATTCGGTGTGGCATAGGCATACCAGCACGTGAATGTGTACCGCAGCAATCTTGCAGCAAGGATTATCACCTCACATAGGATAGTATAGTTATATACAAACGCAGCCTCGCCCACACACACATACACACATACACACATCCACACACACATACACAAATACACGCACACACACACACATACATACATACGCATAACCACACATAAACACACGCATACACACCCACACACTCATAAATACATACACATACCTACACACACACACATACATACATACACACAGACATACGTACATACATACATACACACACCCACACACAAATAAATACATATACACACCCACACATATACACACACACACAAGCACACGTACATACATACATACACTCTCACATGCAACACACTCATACTACCCTATGTGGCTCAGAAGTCTCTGTATGTCGACCTCAGTCGTTTTGTACGCAATCTTCAGTGCGTGCGGGGCCAACTCTTGACAGTGGCGAAGCACCTCTGGCTATACGCAGAGAGTGTGTGGGATAAGGTTTTAGGGTGTAGGGGTTAGGGGTTATCAGCCTATGATCTGGAACATCAGCCGTGGGAGTATACTTTCCCTATACGGGGATGCACACAAATTAAAAGGGGCTTAGGGTTTAAGGTTTAGGGTTTAGGGTTGAGGGGTTAGGCCCCTAAATGAGTCTGCCAGCATACATGCACGTGTGAACTCAATGTGTCTCGTAAGCTATCTTCCCCGCGGTTAGAGCCACTTCTGCACAGGGGCAATGTACCTGAGGCTATACTCACCGACAAGTGTGTGATAGAGATAAGGGGCGTCTATTTTTGGGTTAGTAAGGTATGTTTGTATACATGTACCAATACAGAAATACAAATTGTGTATGATAAAGAGAGGGAACATCTGAATGTGCATGTAGTTATCCATCACGTCGAGAGATTTTATATACACACACACACACACACTACATATATAAATATATATAAGGGAGCATCTATTATCGGGATAACAAGGTATGTTTGTATACATGTACCTATACAGAAGTATGGAGGTATGGCTGATTAAGTGGCATTGTCAGTATACATTTCGCTTGTAACCTCGGAGCATCTCTTAGGTCATCCTTAGTATGCGTGCTACGTGCTTTTAGCAGTATCGGAGAGCACCTCTGGCTGTATTCAGACACGCAATATACAAGGATATAACATACAAGAAGTTGCGTGCATCTGCGCGTGTATGGGTGAGTGCGTGAGTGCGTGTGTAGATGTGTCTGAGCAACCTGATGCTGAGATACGTAAATGAGACAGGCGCTGATCTCAGAGGCCGCCCATTGTCGACACACGCGGTACACACGTTTGGGAGTTCCAGAGTAGCAACCTTTGTAGTAGTGCTACTTATAGTAGTGTTATTATGGAAGTGCTATTTATAGTAGTGCTATTTATAGTACTGCAATTTATAGTAGCACTGTTTTTGGTAGTGCTATTTACAGGCTGACGGTGCATCAAGTGAGAAGGACTCCGTGTGCGTATAAGGTGTGAAGGTAAAATGGTCGTGCATTTCGACCTGCTTTCGACCGAGTGTCTATCTGCTTCCGATAGTTCTCCTACTTTATCCTATACTAGCTGTGGTGCGACGGGGCTTCTCTCTACTGTAGAGTGATGTGCACCTCAAATGTTCCTCTTTTGTTGTGACACGTCTCAGCTGTGGTGAGATGATTTCACAGCAGAAGCCGTTGACGGAATACTCGGACACTCACACGAGCGCTCTCATCGCTACAGACATGAAATACCATTCATGTAGACACAATGTAGATGCGCATCCAGTGGCAGCCATATAAACACAGCCATACAGCAAATATTTACTTGCATATTCGAATTTAGAGAATATACCTATATATATATATATTTGTATATATGTATGTATATACATATACGTATTTAGATAATTAATATATATATATATATATATATATACATATATATATAGTGGAGGCAAACACAGTTATGTACTCCATGAGCCTAGAAGTATATAAATGAACAGGTCAAGAACACTAGTACATACGCTAATAGGTGGACAGTCCTGGTGCTCTCGATGCTCGGCCTCGGGATCATTGCCTCGTTCCCACCGACGCTGAGTTCCAAGGTAGTAGAGCCCGCCAACCATATCCTAAAGTTACAAATAGTACAAAGTGTTCTATTAATAGAACAGTTGAGTACAAGGGGAATATAGCTCACCAACCATGAAGTTATAAATAGTACAAATTGTGCTATTAATAGAACAGTTGAGTACGAGCCCGCCAACCATATTCTATAGCTATAAATAGTACAAAGTGTGCTACTAATAGAACAATTGAGTACGAGACCGCCAAATATATCCTGAAGCTATAAATAGTACAAAGTGTGCTATTAATAGAACAGTTGAGTACAAGGATAATATGGCCCACCAACCATATCCTAAATTTTGAATGGGCCTGATGCAGTATTTATAGAACAGCATAAAACCACATCCTAGAACTATAAGTTGGAACAAATTGCAGAATAAACGTAGCAATTGAGTACTAAGGTAGTAGAGCCTTCCAGTCACATCCTATGGTTATAAATAGAACAGTATGTACTATTTATAGAACAGTTGAGAACAAGGAAAGTAGACCAATCACATCCTACGGTTATAAATAAAACAGAGTGCGCTCTTTATAGAACAGTGAAGAACAAGGGAAGTAGACCAGCTACATCCTAAGGCTATAAATAGAACAGGGTGCTCTTTATAGAACATTAATATTAGGGAGAGTTTAGTCCTGCGGCCAGATCCCAATGAAAATGTAGTATTATAGTACAGACAAACATACCGTCAAAGACACCTCCTGATTTATCGATTCAAAAGTCTGATATATCCGTCAGACGTGCACAGTACATGCTGCTATGTATATGTGTGTACGTGTGCAAACACTGTATGCCCGTGTACTAGTCCACAAATAGCAAATAAACACCTGATAGTCTGTGTGCAGGAGGTTGTTTAGTCCACAAATAGCAAATAAACACCTGTTAGTCTGTGAGCAGGGGGTTGTTTTTTCGGTATTCGGATATACTTACCGTCATGGATATCTCCTGATTTATAGACCCCGCCAACTGTCGAATAAGGGCGGCTGCTTCGGTAATCTCTGACTCGAGCAACAACTGAGTTAGACTCAGTCCACCTGAGGGCAAATAAAAGGGAGCGCACGCATATACACATGCTATAGCTGAGCATGACATATGACCAGAATGCAGTATAAACACACTATAGCTAAGCATATGACCAGAATGCAGTATACACACACTATAGCTAAGCATATGACCAGAATGCAGTATACACACACTATAGCTAAGCATATGACCAGAATGCAGTCGACACACACTATAGCTAAGCATATGACCAGAATGTAGTATACATGCATGTATGACCCTATATGCCCAGAGTTGTACAGGTTGATATGTGAGGCTGAGGATATCGGCAGATAGAAAATGGAGGGTAGTATCATACAGCAATTACGAGTACAGAACTGTATGCAGTGCATCGCGGAGTAGAGTGTATAGTTGGCAGTCAATTTGCAATACTAAAATTTTAATCGAGCCATTTAACGCACGAAGATGTCTATCCATCCGTATTATACGCATAGTAGTTATATACCTATATATTCGTACAATATAAATGGTACGTATATATGTCTATTTATTCGTGATACGTAGATAGAACGAATAAGTTTATATATTAGTTTATGGTAGACGAATGAGGCTGAGCCATTTGGAGACAGAAATAGCGGGATATATATATTTATATATGTATGTGTATGCAAATGTGTGTGCGCGCATGTGTGTGTGTTTTTGTATAGATATATATTGTGTGTGTATGCGTGTGTTGTGTATGTATGTGTGTTTGTGTGTATGTATGTTAGTGAGTAAGTGAGTGTGTGAGAGAGTGTGAGAGAGTGTGAGTGTATGTGTGTCTCTCTCTCTGTATGTGTGTCTTTATATATAAACAAACCTATATGTACACACACACACGTATAT
>NW_014038977.1:2559-5045 GCF_001186125.1 Sphaeroforma arctica JP610 | reverse complement strand
ATATATATATTAGGTATATATATATATATATATATATATATAATATATATATATATANANACTATATATATATATATATTATATATATATAATATATATATATATATATGTGTGTATATATATATATATATATATATATATATGCATATAAATATAATGTAATATACCACGTACAGGACATGTTGGCACACATTGAACTCGCATTTATATACATGATCATATCCATAGCGTACACACGTACCCGTACAGACTCTTTATGCTACAATACACGCGCGTCGCACTCGCATACACATTTCATTCCTACCGTGTTTGATGACAAAGTCAGTTGCCCGGGCCACCTGTTTGGTATATGGCAGATAGCGAGCTGTCTGTAGCGTGAAGTAAGCGCCACGCATAGCCTTGTTGCGGGGCGTGTCTTCAGCTGTGGTAAGAAGCCGTACGGGCGTGAGAACATAATAGGCACATATATACGTTTGTCGGGAAGAGACAATATACGTGTAAAGACAGTTGTGTTCTGATATGCAATTGTTGAAAATAAAGAAAATACGCAATATGCACCAGAAGATAGCATGAACCGATACACAACTGCTATACTCTTGGGACGCGTCCTTGGAGGTAGGTACTATGACACGATTCTTATTGGTGGCTATAAATAGATTTGCACTTTCATAGTGTATGCTGTGGTGGCTGGAGATATATAGAGCCCAGTCCCCGGCTACAGATAGTACCCCTGATAGGAATCATCTGTACAGGGGAATACTCTCTACATGCAATAAGTTAGCTATTCTGTGGTGTGTGGGGTAAAGTAGGCGCCATGCACAGCCATGATCCGAGGCGTGTCTTCCGTTGAGGAAGCCAGCACTCCCCTGTACTTCAGGAGAGAAGGAAGTACACCTCTGACTACATGCTCGTGGCCACGCGAAGACAGGCTAAAACCCTAGAACCCTAGAACCGTAAAACCGAACGAACACGTGCGACTCTCATTCTCCCACCCGAGACCATCTATGTGGGTCAACCTCGGAAAGCCCCATACGTGAGAGATTGGCTATGCTTAGCAGAGATGCAATGGTCTACACGCATATGTATGCAACAGCTATGTGCATGTATACATGAGAGTATTCTTACTAACAACTATGTGAGAACCCAAATCCTAGAATTATTAAACCCTAAACCCAAAACACTGGATATACTACCTACCCTTGTCTTCGAACGGCTCCAGAGAGCCCTGTAGGTATGACTCGACACGTGCTATTCTCCAGTTGATACGCTGTCTATAAATAGAACAAAGTGAGCGGTGTCAAACGCATCCATTTATGCACGTCACGTAAACTTAGTTTACGCCCAATTAAAAACCAGAACGTCAGCTGCAGCTATATCTTCTGGCTGTTTCATCCCGTCCCTTGTAAGTGAATACACACTGTTGCATAAACGTTCGTCCGCTGTCTCAGTGTATGGGCTGCCTCTGGTGCAGGAGAAATGAGCGTCTGAACCACCCACACGTACCACATGGTTGTAAGTGCGTTGGCGGGGGATGTCGGGTTGCTATAGCAACCCCCTCCGACGAATGTTTTAATCTGCTCGAGAATTCACAGATACGGTTTGGACCACGTATGGGTTCACTGGTTTACAAGACGACATTTTTATATGTACGTGCAATTGGGATACTGTCTATAGGCCGGGCATATATATATATACTTGCAAATGTAGATAGATAAACGCAAAGCCTTCTATATTTACATCGCCATCCGGAGCTAACGATCCTATCTCACAACTGTAATGAGAATGAACGTGACAACATTTATAAGCACACGCATGAGTGTGTACGGGGGCATATGCGCGTGAACAGAGACTACACGTGCAGAACTACATATACAGAACTACATAAACATAAGTATATTTCATGCGGATGGATGGGAAAAAAAGAAAAATGCGCATTCATGCGTGGACCAGATTAAAGACACTGGCTAACAATAGCAACCAATTGAAAGCACGTTAGGCTTAAATATATCATATAGATTGCAGACATGGGTATGTCTTTAAAATATATTCATAAGAGCCGCGCTCATCGTGCGTGTACACAATTCGAGAGAAAAAGTATAGGATCAGACGAATACAAGAACATACTTTTACCATACACGAACAAACACGCATACACACATGACTGTATTCTCGTACACCAATAGTCAACCCTGATGGGTACGAGTATGTAGATGAAACATATATACACATACCTACACTACCGCGCACACAGAACTATGTGCATGTGTAACACCACATGTGCACATACACAAGTTTCAGCTATACACAATATCATTTATCAATCATATACACACCCACTTTCATACACTAAGGACTGTATGCAAGTGCATCCCCATAAGTGAACATACTCGTAGGACTGCTTGAAGAGCTCTTTGTGGCATGCCTCGCACGTCCGTACGGCAAAGGCATATCCATAGGCCCTGACACGTACAGACAGAGTAGTTAAT
>NW_014038977.1:0-976 GCF_001186125.1 Sphaeroforma arctica JP610 | reverse complement strand
TTTGTGCCTCTGTATCTTGAAATATGACAAGATAAATAATTCATGTATATAAACATAATTCAATCTGGTGCTAGGGTAAAAGTGAGGTGAATATATAGATGCGCATATGCGCAACTACCGATAATCCATACATATATTCATAAACGTAAAAGTGGTTGTTTAAAGGTATGCATAGTCACTTTCTTATATGCAACTTTGCACACGAGCTGGTATTCCGTTATAACAATGTTTTAGGATTTAGGGTTTTTAGGTACTAGGGTATACCTTTGACACGTGTACCATGCACTTTTATAACCACACTCAATATATATATATATATAGATTTATATATATATACGTCACCCTAGACAAATGTGCTCGACTACAGATACAGAAAGGAATACTCGAATAAACATAATCTATATCCATTGCATCCACGTGTCGAAGATCTCTGATCCACATTGCTAGAAAGTACCTTCCTCCTTGTCCAGTCAAAAGCCTGGTTGCAGTATCTACAGCCCAACCCTCCTTTGAACTCAACAGGCTCACCTAGCACAGCCCTTTCTTCTGCTGAAAATGAAAGATATATTGCTTCAAGTCAAACATAAGCACAGCCTATATTTGAATATTTAATAGACATCCTTCTCGATATATATATATATATGTGTGTGTTTGTGTGTGTGTGCGTGTGTGTGTGTGTGTGTTGTTTTTTTTTTCGTAACTGTATATATATGCACACATTTAGGTGTATATATGTACAGGAATTAGCATACGTATATACATGTCTTTATATATATATGAACAGGTATTTATGCATACAGCTACCCGAACGACATTTTACACCAAAGGCAGAATTTGCAGAGACTCTATCTGATATGCGAACTACACCACACAGTATCAACTAAGCTATCAGCAATCCGCTTGTACTGTCGATCTCAAGAACGATACATGTCTTTATATATATATATATATATATATATATGTATGTATGTATATG
>NW_014038978.1:11564-13355 GCF_001186125.1 Sphaeroforma arctica JP610 | reverse complement strand
TAGTATAAATACAACTACACACACACATATATATATATATATATATATATATATATTGGTTGGCATAGTTATACGCACAAGTATATTGGCATTTTCGTACACCATTTCTCGTTTACTCAGCGGTACATACACATATATATGTGCATTTGCATATCCACCATTCTTGTGCACATAGCCAATCAAACATATCCAGTCACTCGTATACACTCATATACCATATGCATCGTGGGCCTGGGGTATAGCCACAGTCACACACCTTTTCTGGGCGTTGATATCTGCAGTGAGTTGTGTGACCATTCCCTCGGCCGTACTGCGATGTGCCTTCGTCGTGGTACCACATACATCCATTCGTCCCTGTCAAGAGAGAGGTGTCGTATGAGATAGAGGCGTAGTACGACATACATCCACTGGCCCTTATTAAGAGAGTGTGTCGTATGAGATATAGGCCCATGAGCTTCCCATCCTTGACGTGTGTTCAGTATAGTAGTGATTGCGGGGGCTTTGTGGGGTTGATGGCGGAAGTCGAGAGTGGTATTTACGCATACATCGCAAATCAATGGGCAATGTGCACGTCCATATCTAAATTCACATCCGTAGACTGTGGACCGTCACAATAGAACAACCACGACCCAATTATAAACATATGACACTCACCAAACCCTTATACAACCACATCCACCCTCACACGCACTAGGAATGGTCATGTCATGCCATCCTTCCACACCGACACCGACACCGACACAAGAACATACAAACACACACTCTAACATACACACTCACAAACACACTCACAAACACACACACGAAAACAAAAGGCATAAAAGCCACAGTCTCCAAGTCTTTAACAGCCATTTGACTATACTCGAATCCATGCATACACACACACACACTAGCATACACACTCACGAACACACACACGGAAACAAAAGACTTACAGCCACAGTCTCCAAGTCTTTGACAGCCATTTGATTATACTCAAATACATAGACACTCTCTCACACACACTAACATACACACACAAACACACACCCTAACATACACACTCGCAAACACACATACGAAAACAAAAGACATACAGCCACAGTCTCCAAGTCTTTGACAGCCATTTGATTATACTCGAATACACACACACACACACACTCACACACTAACATACACACACAAACACACTCCCTAACATACACACTCACAAAAATACAAACGAAAACAAAAGACATACAGCCACAGTCTCCAAGTCTTTGATAGCCATTTGATTGCACTCCGCTGACGCGTCTTCATACGCCGTCAAATGCTCATCCGCTGTGCAACGGTTAAGGGCATCGGCAAACAGCGTGTTAACGGGAACAGCAGTGATAGAGTGGTAGGTAGTTGGAGATTTAGTGGTAGGTAGGTATAAATTGGTGTATACTTAGTAATATAGTGATGGGTAGTTATGCAGTAAGTGACAGAGCGGTAGGTAGATATAAATTGGTGTATACTTAGTGATTTGGTATATACTTAGTAATATAGCGATGGGTAGCTAAGTAGTTAGCGATAGAGTGGTAGGTAGTTAGTGATAGTGGTAGGCAGCTAGTAATTTGGTGTATAATTAGTAATATAGCAATGGGTAGTTATGTAGTTAGTGACAGAGTGGTAGGTAGTTAGTGATAGTGGTAGATAGCTAGTAATTTGGTATATACATAGTAATATAGCGATGGGTAATTATGTAGTTAATGACAGAGTGGTAGGTAGTTAGTGGTAGTGGTAGGTAGGTATAAATTGGTGTACACTTAGTGATTTGGTATATACTTA
>NW_014038978.1:9078-11088 GCF_001186125.1 Sphaeroforma arctica JP610 | reverse complement strand
TGACAGAGTGGTAGGTAGTTAGTGGTAGTGGTAGGTAGGTATAAATTGGTGTACACTTAGTGATTTGGTATATACTTAGTAATATAGCGATGGGTAGTTATGTAGTTAGTGACAGAGTGGTAGGTAGTTAGTGATGGTGGTAGGTAGCTAGTAATTTGGTATATACTTAGTAATATAGCGATGGGTAGTTATGTAGTTAATGACAGAGTGGTAGGTAGTTAGTGGTAGTGGTAGGTAGCTAGTAATTTGGTGTATACTTAGTAATATAGCGATGGGGAGTTAGGTAGTTAGTGATAGAGTTGTAGGTAGTTAGCTGTAGAGCGATGAATACCTAGTGATATAGTTAAACCTAGTGACATATTGATAGATAGCAAATGATATTAGTAATAGGTAGTACTGGTATCGTGATATAGAGGGTCAGCATAAAGTGCTGCATTAATATCCAATTAGTGGGATGCGGAAGTGTGGTGAGGCAGCATTCTAGATGAGTGCGCAAAGTAGCGTGTTAGAAACGTCATTGAGATGGCTTTTATAATCCAGTATTAAACACTGTGAATCCAATATTAAACAGTGTGGCGACGGCATATAAGTAGGCAATGATCATACAAATGTCTAGGGATTGAGGAACCAAAACCTGTCTGTGACCCAAGACCGTATGTCTATATTAAAACTTTGGCGATGTCAATGGTTACAGGACGACATGTAGATGTCGCTCTAGGCCTATGTTCGGTATCACACGTGTCTTTATACTTTCGGACGTGTGAATCAATCTTCAATTCCAGACACCCACCGCCTAGGCAAAACATATCAGGTGCAAGCGCAGCCTATATACCAACAGATGAGAGAGTTACGACTGTGTACACAAACTGTATACATCAATGCGAGTCAGTGTACTTCAGATATGTATAGAGCACATAACTGTGATAAGCATATACACAAAATTGAGAATCGGTGTGTATAAAAACCTATATATGCAAAAAGAATAAACAAAGTTCCACATATACACACACACACACGAGCGCGTCCAATCACCTACAATATGATTACCCGTGCAGATTTTGGGACAAGACATACCGATTTCGGCCATGGCAGTGTATTCTGAGTTGTAGATTTTATAACACATATACCGATTTCGGCCATGGTAGTGTATTCTGAGTTGTAGATTTTGGAACAGACATACCAATTTCGGCCATGGTAGTGTATTCTGCGTTGAGGTCAGTTCTGAGTTTGTGCATTCCTTCTGTGACCTTCTTGTGAGCCCCTCGGGTGGCAGAGACGACTCTACGAATTGGCCAGAAGTACAATTGTGCCAATAAATATATACAACAACACAACGAAAGAAGAGTGCATTTGATAATAGGAGGGAAGGTCTGTACGTATACACACGAATAGGAGAGATGTATAAAAGTCGCAAATGAATACATACGACACACACACAGACACACACGGACATTATTTATATATATATATATATATATATAATTATGTAAGAGTGAACCATGCAGATTAGCATACCTCTTATTACAGGTGAGAGCTGTGCCCAGTTCTTCGTCGAGTGCACCAGTGTACTGTCTGGTGATCTCGTGCAGGTCTTTGGCATTTTGGTCTGTCTGTAAACTTGTCTGTTGTATCCGTTCCATGGCACTCTGAGTGATACGACAGCCGCAATGAAGATATAGTCAGTTGGTTTAACTAAAGACCCGTCTTCGTTCGAGATGTGCTCTCGATAGACATATATGTACATATGCTCAGGTGAAACGATGAATGCATTTGAATTGAATGGTCTACCTCAAGTACATACAGGGAGTCATGGAGCTGTATCGAAATCAGTCATATAACTTATTTGTGATTGGAACAGAATCTGCAGAATCAGACGCATGGCCCAAGATGGGTTTTCACAAACCTTTTCTTCTCCTCTAGTGTATTTTTACACGCACACGCACGCACACACGCATGCATATATATACATGTACACACACGCACACGCACACGCACACACATTATAATATA
>NW_014038978.1:5152-6837 GCF_001186125.1 Sphaeroforma arctica JP610 | reverse complement strand
TATACCTACACTTGTACACACACTACCATACTACCACAGCTCAACAATAAACCTATGCACCATGCTCTTCCACAAATATATACCTACACTTGTAAACACACTACCATACTACCACACCTCAACACTAAACCAATGCACCATGCCACACCACAAATATATACCTATATTTGTACACACACTACCACACCTCAACAATGAACTTATGCACCATGCTCAACCACAAATATACACCTACACTTGTACACATACTACCACACCTCGACACTAAACCTATGCACCATGCTACACCACACAGCTCACACACCCAGCACCGTCTGCAGATGAGTCATCATCTCCACCTGTTGCTGCCCACTGCGCTTGCTGCCATCCACGAGTTCCTTGGAGATGCTCAGCACGTCCCGATGTAACACCTCTGTTCCAGTCTGCGTATGCGGTACAGATGTTCAGGATGGTATGTTAGATGGTGATGGGTGGCATGCATGGGGGTTCATACTACGCAGTACACACATGGGCAGATGTTCAGGATGGTATGTTAGATGGTGATGGGTGGCATGCATGTGGGTTCATACTACGCAGTACACCCATGGGCAGACATGTTAGATGGTGATGGGTGGCATGCAAGGGGGTTCATACTACGCAGTACACACATGGGCAGATGTTCAGAATGCTATTTTAGATGGTAATGGGTGGCAGGTCTTTGAGTTTTGTACTACACACATGGACAAGGTAAGCATCTGAAGCTTGTGCGCATGTGTATACATGCATATATGATAATGCATAGTAGCTATTAACACATGATAATTTATAAATGATAATGCACAGTAACTATTAACATATGTTTATTTATACATGATAAAAGCACAGTAGCTATTAACACATGATAATTTATATATGATAATGCACAGTAACTATTAACATATGTTTACTTATATATGATAAAGCACAGTAGCTATTAACACATGATAATTTATATATGATAATGCACAGTAACTATTAACATATGTTTATTTATATATGATAAAGCACAGTAGCTATTAACACATAATTATTTATATATGATAATGTACAGTAGCTGCACTGCCGATAGGGTATACAACATCTCGGCAGCGTGATATAGTAAAAGTGTATATTTCTAAAAAGAGAGACCTTCAAGCTCAACTGGAAGACGCTGGGCAAGCTTTCCTGTCTGTCCAAATGCGATTCACGGAATACATACATGGTTTACGGGATATAATACACATACATAGTCAAAACATAGAACAATCCCATGGACATGCAGACTTAATGCCAATCTTCTATCTGTTTAGTATGAGCAACGGGTAGTGAACATAGCTCTGTATGTTAAGGCGTAAGATCCACAGATCTGAAGTAACAACAACGTTCAATTATAATAAGCAATAGATACGTGCATAATAATATATGTATAAATGTAAATATACCATTGAACTAGGTAATATATACGTATATCTGTATATACACCATTGAACTAGGTAATATATACGTATATATGTATATATACCATTGAAATAGGTAATATATATATATATATATATATATATATATATATNTATATATACTATAGTAACTAGTAATATATATGTGTATATATAATATACTTATATATATATATATAGTATATATAGTATAATATACACTATACGAACCACGCGCAGTAGTGTGGCGGG
>NW_014038978.1:3417-4833 GCF_001186125.1 Sphaeroforma arctica JP610 | reverse complement strand
GGTAGTGAACATAGCTCTGTATGTTAAGGCGTAAGATCCACAGATCTGAAGTAACAACAACGTTCAATTATAATAAGCAATAGATACGTGCATAATAATATATGTATAAATGTAAATATACCATTGAACTAGGTAATATATACGTATATCTGTATATACACCATTGAACTAGGTAATATATACGTATATATGTATATATACCATTGAAATAGTAATATATATATATATATATATATATATATATATATGTATATATACCATTGAACTAGGTAATATATATGTGTATATAGAAATATACCTTTGAATTATGCAATATATAGGTATATCTGAATATACACCATTGAACCAGCGCAGTATGTGCGGGGGAGGCCATGACTTACCTGTATCTTCGCCAATGCCGCGTCAATCATGTCCACCAGTTGTTGTACCATGTCTTCAGTAGCCTCGGTTATGCCCTGACGAACCACCGCCACCAAAGGAAATCCAGTGAGAAGTAGTCGATTATGAAGCATAATCCAATCAAATAAAACCCATTCAAATAGAACCCAATCAAATATAACCTAATCGAATAGAACCCAATCGAATAGAACCCAATCAATTAGAAACCAATCAAATAGAAACCAATCAAATATAACCCAATCAAATAGAAACCAATCAAATAGAACCCAATCAAATAGTAACCAATCAAATAGAACCCAATCAAATAGAACCCAATCAAATAGTAACCAATCAAATAGAACCCAATCAAATAAAACCCAATCGAATAGAACCCAATCGAATATAACCCAATCAAATAAAACCCAATCGAATAGAACCCAATCGAATATAACCCAATCAAATATAACCCAATCAAATAGAAACCATTCAAATAGAACCCAATCAAATAGAAACCAATCAAATAGAACCCAATCAAATAAAACCCAATCGAATAGAACTCAATCAAATAGAAACCATTCAAATAGAACCCAATCAAATAGAAACCAATCAAATAGAACCCAATCAAATAAAACCCAATCGAATAGAACTCAATCAAATAGAAACCATTCAAATATAACCCAAACAAATAGAAACCAATCAAATAGAACCCAATTAATTAGAACCCAATCAAATAGAACCCAATCAAATAGAACCCAATCAAATAGAACCCTAAAACAACTCAATACACCACCATGGCAACTGAATACGTCACCATGGTAACTGATCTGTATGTCACAACTAGTGCTAAGTAGCCACTACAACTAACTACACCACCATGGCAACTGAATATAACACCATGGTAACTGATGTGTATGTCACAACTGGTGCTAAGTAGCCACTACAACTAAATACACCACCATGGCAACTGAATACAACACCATGGTGACTGATGTGTATGTCACAACTAGTGCTAAGTAGCCACTACAACTCAATACACCA
>NW_014038978.1:0-1649 GCF_001186125.1 Sphaeroforma arctica JP610 | reverse complement strand
AATACAACACCATGGTGACTGATGTGTATGTCACAACTAGTGCTAAGTAGCCACTACAACTCAATACACCACCATGGCAACTGAATACAACACCATGGAAACTGATGTGTATGTCACAACTAGTGCTAAGTAGCCACTACAACTAATTACACCACCATGGCAACTGAATACAACACCATGGTAACTGATATGTATGTCACAACTAGTGGTAAGTAGCCACTACAACTGCATACACCACCATGGTAACTAATGTTTATACCACAACTAGTGCTGATGAGTCATGATAGCTAGTAGGTCAGGATGTGTTCTGATGTGTATACCACAGCTAGGGCTGATGAATCATGATCACTCGATAGTTTACGATGGTTTCTGATGACTCAACAAGGAGATCCCAACTATGCCTAAGCGCACATGACAGAGTGGCATATGCGTAGCAGCGTAGATTGAGCATGCTTCCGAAACCAATCACATGTGTACTTCATAAAAAGCCAATCACAGATAAGGTCACATATCACAACACACCAACAACAAACCGCAACACACCTCGATGAGGGTAGTCTCACTTCCAGAGACCATATTCTCGGCAATCTCCTTATTTTTATACAGCCCTGTTTTAGCTACGGTAACCAACTGCCCCAGTTTGTCGGTCAGGGTTTGGCGTATGTTCTGCGTCAACCCAATTACAGCCTCGTACTCAGTGGTCTGTGATGGTACGTTGGATGACATTGAGGGTGGGCTGGAGATGGACAGCTTGTGTAACACAGCTTCAAATAACCGCACACACATGGCCTAACCACAGCCATTCTAGTATGATTCTGCGATTGTAATCCAATGAGGTTCACAAAATCGTGTACGATCCTGAAAAAAATACTTATATATGTATATACGTATATACACATACATACATACAATACTACAGTACTACATGTATACACCCACCCACCCACACACATCTATATTATATATATATATATATATTATATATATATATATATATATATATATATATTTATATATATATATACATACATCCGATTTATATAAATATGTATATATATGTATATATATATACATACATACATACATGCATATATACATATACATATACATACATATATACACTTATAGATATATAGATATATAGAAATATAGAAATATAGATATATATATATATATGTGTGTGTGTATATGGATACCTTCATGCATGCATACATACATGCATACATGCATAGTAGCATATATAGTAGTATATTGTGTACATCAAAATAGAGAAATAAATGTGCTATGACAGATGACTATAAATGATTGATTGATAAACCGAGGTGACTCACTGTGTTCTTGGCCTGCTCATCAATGGCACTTTGGAGAGCAGTCAGCGCTTTTGATTGGGCGTCTGAAAACTGATCGACCTGCGCGAGTATATTGCTGCATTCTGATTGTACCTCCGAATCCATATCGGTTGCACTCTTTATATTGTTACTCTGTAAAGTAGGTATAATTGCGCAGTTGTTAGTTAACTTGAGTGTGCATATGATATTCAGGAAGAAACAAATGAGTGATGAATGAATGCCAAACAATACTACCTCTGCCGACTTGTAGCTAAAGTATATCTAGGAAGGTTAATATTATGCGGGGTCAGCGTACTATGT
>NW_014038979.1:9047-13365 GCF_001186125.1 Sphaeroforma arctica JP610 | reverse complement strand
TGTGTGTGTGTGTGTGTGTGTGTGTGTGTGTGTGTGTGTGTGTGTGTGTGTGTGTGTGTGTGTGTGTGTGTGTGTGTGTGTGTGTGTGTGAACTTTATCCGTGAAAACTGGCAATAGGAAAGTACTATTATATGTAGGAGGCACTAGGACGCCTTTAACATGGCTTGTGAATTAGCATGGGCCCATGGATGCCATGCTTACAACCGTAGAGTCATGCCCATCCACACCCTGATACTATCCGGAATCTGAACGTAAATTGAAAGGTTTAGTGACCCTTTCGTGCACTGAGGCGCGGGTTGGCCGAAGACTTTGGCTCACTCGTGATGTGTGGTGTGTTGCTGCAGCATATCTGATAGTGCACATGGTGTATGTCAGATAATGGTCCACACATGTTCGTGTTCGCTGCCAAATGCCTTCTGTTAGTATATTTGGTCCTCAGAGGTATGTAAAACACCCGGACTGCAAACAATGAATTTTATTGACTTCGCTTATGATTATACACCAACTGGGTAGGGGCACTCATGAACCCTGCTATCAATATGTGTGCATCTATATTGGCTTAGGTACGACTTTGTGCGAGATGTATTAGTCTCGAGCAAATGATCCGTGAGACGAGAACCCAATAACACCTCAGGACTAACTACTGTACTATCTGTCCACCTCAAGACTAACTACTGTACTATCTGTCCACTAAGACACTTACATGTCAAGACTAACGACTGTACTATTTGTTCTTTCACCACGCAGGTGAGGATGTTGCGCACGGAGGTGACCTGCTAATCACCATGCCCTTTGTAAACGCACTCAAAACAATCGCCCGGACACCACACACCTCCGAGGCCAACACAGACAACACACCGATACAGGCCACATCCGAGCCCGAGCTGAGCATCGAAGAAGCGCTGGAGTTAGTTCGATTACCCATGGTGTGTGAGACGTGCACAGTGACGCTGAGTGGTGTGGAGATACCGTATATCAGCATGCAGTTCCCCGAGGATCGGGCTATTGGATCGCAGTACCGCAGAGAGAGCACTGATCAGGACATTACCAAACGAGCCATGCCTTGGACGGATGATAGTGGTAGATACACGCCTGGGCCAGACCTGGATGATGACTTATGAACGGTGAGGCGCCGCTTATAGTATTCGCGTATAGCATTCGCCTATAGGATCCGTGTACAGGTTGAATACTTGTATTCACTATGGTATACATGACAAAGACACATATGGCGAGAACACCCCGACATGCTCCCGAAATACGAAATAAATCCCAATTTCAGTAGTGAAGGGGATGCGCTAAATAAATTGGAAATTAGAAATCAATGGGAATTGGACAATTTATGACGATCGGCCGCCAAAAGCTGACAGTTTTATATATTTAGGGTGTGTATTTTCGGGTGAATTCTTCTGCACAACTAAACCAATACGTACCAATTCTTCGCACACGCATTCGTAATGACCCCTACGCATCGTATATTGGTGCTACTTCCAGCTGGCACACCACGTGTCACGCTGTACACTCTCACTTGATACCCACACACACCTCTCACGACTATTATACTACACGGAACATTTGCATGGCAAATTTCGTTGGCCTGTACACAGAACATGCAAGTATATATATGGAGAAGACCTACCATCGCAGACATTCAAAACTACAACAAACTATAGCTAGTGTGTCGCTGGGTTGTCTTCCATTGCAACCTGGCTAGGACATTTGCCTCTGGTCTACGTGTGTGATACGAAGTAGCTCGTGATTTTCAGCAAGCCCAATCAAAGCGGGCCTTTCAACGGCTGAGATACCATAGCAACGCGGCTACTCACTACCCAGGTGGTGCAGCACACCCTTCTTCACCTCGGCCTGAGTTGCCTGGGTTGGTCCATCTAGTCGAGTTCTGGGTCGAGCGTATCGTCAATTAAATTGCGCCTGCACTCGGACTTGTGTGTTTGCCAGTGGTCTTTCTGGCATTGGGCGTTACAGTAGTTGGCCATTCGGCAGTTGGCACACCTCAGCAAGTTATTGCTACCCACCGGCGCAGCACCGCAGTTATTGCACAGCGTGATGTTCCCAATGACCAAACGCGCCTCCCGGTTGAAGACGTTCGTCGCCACTTCGTCCGTTACCACGGCGACCAGCATCCACGAGTAGTACTCCAGATCTGTTATCACGTGGAAAACGTTCGCCTCGTAGGCGTGGCCCTGTGCGATATACTCCCGCATAGTGGCCAGCGCTTCTGTGTCACGTCGTGGGTTCTGAAACTCGATGATCTGCGGTACATCTTTATGCAGTACCATGTACGTGTACGGGCCGGATCTCTTCTTGAGGCGTCTGCTTGCGACTAACGCCCGTGTGCGTACCGCGTCTTCAAAGTACAGCTCACGAATATCTTCAGCCGCAGCCAGGCGTTTGAGTATGCGAGTGATCCCGGTGGCTGCGTGGGCCAGGTCTCGTAAGTTGTGGTCGGGCATTAGCGTGATCATCCCCCGTGAGCCGCCTATATCACCCCCCGCATTCTGATCGCCTCTCCATCTAGACAGCCGATGGCACACGCCTCAATCAGCTTCTCCTTCGCCGAGGAATCCATGCCGGCCCATAGCGCACAGAGACGGTCGCCGTGTTTCTTGTTGAACTTGCGTTGACCGTAATAGAAGCGCACGCAGGACTCCATCGGAGGCATATAGCGCAGCACATCTGGAGGTGCAGACATCGAGGCGACATCTCTGGCGATTCATTGGGTTGAGATGTGGATATTAAGCGGATATGATTGGTTGAGAGACGGATAATAAACGGATATGATTGGTTGAGCGACGGACAATAGAAGAATATGATTGGTTGAAAGACGGATAATAAAAGGATACGACACTTCGTGAGAAGACCAGAGTGTCCACCGGAGAGGTTCACCTAGCACTGTGGCTGTGAGTGTTGTTCCCACGGTCGGAATGACAGACCAATCGCTTTATGAACGCATTCCGCTCACGGATTGTAGTCTACAGTTTAAATCCAATAGGCATAAAGTATGTACGAAGTGAAATAACTCTAAACTATCCAGCAAAAGAAACGTGTGCGATCTCAATGTGAGTGGTGATTGATAACTAATTATGTGGCACACAACGATGTACCACAGATTAACTACAACTGACTATCAAGCAACCACAAATAACTATTAAGCAACTACAACTAACTATCCGCAATTGTAATTCACACGAAAGATTAAGCAACTACAACTAACTATTCGCAATTGCAATACACACGAAAGATTTGCGTAGCTGCGGATATGATATCCTGCAAATGAACATGCGCCGATAAAGGATACTATCATTCTAACAATCATGAGTTTGCTTCTTAATTGTAAATAACATAGTATCTATATAACAACTCCAAAACAATTTATATACAAATAACAATAATTCCAACTCATTGTTTCGCATTAGTTCCTAGTCATAGGCAGCTACTGAAGTATCAAAATAGACTATAGGTGTCCTGCTTCGCACGCTATATTTAGATCATGGGTCTCTCAAATGCTTGGTGAGGGATATGTGCGTGTGTTGTACGATAGAATGCATGTACTCACGAGAAGTAGAATAGTATTGTATATGCGCAGCCACAACCAAATGAGACACAAGCAATTGAGCCTGAATATATAATCATGTGAGCTCGCCTGGGTATGCTTATCTACGGGACTGTAATACACACAAGTGTATATACATACATCTACACATACATTCTCCACGCACGAAAGTAAAGCTACAACTACAGGTTTGTACGTTGCACGTATACTCGCATATTCAATACACGCCTTTTTGCTAGAAGCACACCTCAGTCTGCACGGCTGTATATGTATTCGTCACACACATGTATCCGTTCACACGATAGGGTGAATGCACACGATAGTCCCTACGAACAAAGATTGGTTCATGCACTGAGTCTGGAAGTTGAAGTCATATAGGTGAAGTCGACAATATTCACCTCGTACAGTATACGAGTCTATCTCATTGCTGTCCAGTATCTGACCATACACTGTGAATCGTATTTAGACGCACGTAAGGGTCGCATGAACAGTGTCTAAGATAACAAATAATACCTGGTTGCCATGCAACTTCTTTTTTTTTTTCCAGAGAAGTATGTCAGGGCATCGGCCTCCTCAGCAGTCAGATCGTCAACCCAAGCCCTATTGGCTGCTATGATATCCTCGGCTGGTTGGATGACATCTTGGCACCTATACTTTGTTTACGTGATATTTTTTATTATACGCGTATGTACGTGTATTTATATATATATATATATATATATATATATACTCAGAACAACAACTACCTAC
>NW_014038979.1:6117-7365 GCF_001186125.1 Sphaeroforma arctica JP610 | reverse complement strand
CTCAGAACAACAATCCTACAGCAAGGGTTAATTAGCATGCAACAGTCCTATCAGAAGTGCGTATCAATATAGCGCCAGATCAAACAATGATAATCCCAATCACACAGTCGACAACAACGGCTGTTAAGCTAAGATGTGTACACACTACTTTAAGCTACAATTTCCGAGAGCTGACCAGAACTAATCCAACAAGCAGTTTCCTATCACAGCTACATGCAAGAACAATGTGTGTGTCTCAGGCTCCCAGAAATGGCCGTCTGCAACGTGAATGATGACTATATCGCAGTTTGTATATGGGCATACAATGAACGGTTTATGCTTTTGTTGCTGCTGAACTCTATACAGACGCTACTAGTGATATAATCGTAACCAAACCACCTTGATATGTAATTTTCAATAATTATGAATATGTACTGTATACAAGTGTTTGCATATTTTCCTACTGAGTACACGTACTACAAAGGTCATTCATTACCTAGGCACTTCGCCTTTGGGTTGATCTCAGTGGAAAGTTAACACCCCCGCTATTAAATTTTATAGAATAAAACGAAGGGGGGGGGGTTTAAAGTATACTCTCCCTCTGGCCTCTCTCTGAGTAGGGAGAGTGCGGAGACTGGAGACTGGAGCACTCAGAAAATAATATATCTTTAAATCTCATAATCTGAGCCCTGAGTGAGAGAGAAAGCCTTTTTTAAACTTTTGGAGCGGCTCTACATAATACATATCCACCAGATTATGCATTTACTTTATACACTGTAATAGATAAAAGTGACAAGTAACAAGTGACAACCGTCTATTTCATACTGCAGTCGTCTATAAGCAACACATATATGCTCTCGTAGTAGAATAAGTGGTAGTACACTACGTATGCACAAATTCCTCAACGAGCTCAATTCATACATATTATCGAAGTCCTGAGGATTTACGTATGGACTTCAACAGGGACATTTAACAAGATGGCACAAGTCATACACATACACTCAGACACTCCACGTATACAACTCACATATGCATACGCATACATACGTAAATACATACTTACATACTTACATGCATAAATACATACCTACATGTATACATACATACATACATACATACATACATACATACATACATACATGCATACATGCTACATACATACATACATACATAAATTCCTTCATACATACTAACATACATATATACATATATACATTTATATATATATATATATATATATATATATGTGTGTGTGTGTGTGTGTGTGTG
>NW_014038979.1:3370-5074 GCF_001186125.1 Sphaeroforma arctica JP610 | reverse complement strand
AAAATAAATATATATGTGTGTGTGTGTGTGTGAATTGATCACGTATAAACTGGGTATGGACTAATATAATGATTCTTCATTGTCTAATCTGTCCGCGAATGCTTCTACCTTAAATTGTATATTCAATGTCAATACCTTTTGAATTCTCCTTATGAGCTTCACCAAGATTTGATAAGACATACTGCGGGTCGGTTGTATATCATGTTTATGTGCAGAGAATCGGGTTGTTGAGCATGGGTGGGATGCTATATACCAACGCATATAAGCTGACTATTCGGCAGCAACTTTTTAAAGAAAATATGGAATCCTTATCTCCAATGAATAAAACAGCTAGCAAGCAATCGTATCTTGACTCTCCATGTTCCCTTCGCTATTCTCGGTGAACGCACATGTTGCTTAGTGCCAAACTACCTATTTCGTATCTGTACAAAGATCAGTGTACTCCGGGTACGTATTAATGACGATGAGTTTCATATACTTAATGGTAGTTTGAACCTTCTTCCAGAGTAGGGACAAACACTGGGTTTAGAAACCCAACATCCTGGGCTTGCCTTGGATCTTTGTATACTTCGTTGAGTAGTCTATACTCCACAGACACCCTTAATTGGTAGCAGTTGAGTCCAGGCATTTGTTGGTGCAATTGATCGAGTCTTTAATACTGTCATTTACTACTAATTTGGGTTTCCGCACCTGGGACCTATGGCGAGTTCACCGCACCAACCTTTAGGAACGGCTCATGGCACCAGTCACAATCATCGGAGTTACAAAGGTAACACACAGTTACAAACCTCTGAGCCCTTCCCCCCCTTCTCTACGGCTCTGTACCCGTGCATACCTGGCGCATACGCACGCACAACGATAGTCACGTATCTCCTGCACACACTGTTATCCTTAAATATCTCTCACACGCCCAGCTGTGGCGTCTCTGATTTCGCTCTAGTGTGCGATGTAACATAGTTAAACTTGTGCATTGGTTGTTGAGGTGGGGTTTGCCAGCATGTTGAGGAAGCCTTCGTGCTGCTGCTCCCGCTTTTCATGCGTGGTTACCGGTTTGAATAGCGCCTGTGTGGGAGTGAAGGTGCACAAAACGTCAGATACGTCCAGGACGTATGACGTCGTATACGTACAAGATGTATGACGTCGTGGTATATGAACTCGAGTGCAACGTCAAGAGCATGACGTCACGTTCACAAACAAACTCACCACAAGATGTACAGAAAGGCTAAAACCCTACGCTTCAAAATATAAAATAAAAGAACAAACTTAGCCTCCTATTTAAATAGAACAGGAGGCGATGGAACGAATAAAACCCTCAGCCTCTGTGGTCATTCCATTGCTTACAAACATGTACTGTTTAACCACACTGCTCAGAGGCAGACATAAGACACACAGCAGAAATAGAACACACAGAATTACTCAACGGGCCTTACCTCTCCAAAATTCACATCGTTTCTCGGAGACCCCTTTCTCATTGGATTTGGACTCAGAAGCGACGATAGGAGATCAGCGTGTTCTTCAGGTGGAAGTACTTCGATGGATGTCTGCATGGGCGTGCATTGCATGTTATTTCCACATATATGTTTCAGATAAATGGTAAAATTCAGAAACTTTGGATGCAGTATGATTTGTTATCTATACATAAACAAATATATATATATATAATTATATATATATATATAAACAAATTTATAAATAAATATATAT
>NW_014038979.1:0-1028 GCF_001186125.1 Sphaeroforma arctica JP610 | reverse complement strand
TGTGTGTGTGTGTGTGTGTGTGTGTGTGTGTGTGTGTGTGTGTGTGTGTGTGTGTGTGTGTGTGTGGGTGGTGTGTGTATGTATATATGAAATACATATACACACGCAATGACCATATAATATCGCTTTTTCATTCGCACATACCTTACACTTGAGCACCTCATCCTTCCACCTGGGATTGAGATAGTTATGCAGCACTGCTTTGGTTTTCAGTCGCTTGTACTCATGCTTAAGCCCAAACACTTCCACGGTGACTGCGGGCGAGCATATATCCTTAATGGACAGATGCGAACCCCCCAGAACCTATCCGACAAACCATACACAATACATGCATATGAGAATGGGATACTACGTATACAGGAATGGGATATACAAAACATGTGTATATCAGAATGGAGTATACAAAACATATGTATATGGAAATAAAATGTACAAACCATGTGTATGGAGAATAAAATATACAAAACATGTGTATATGGAAATAAAATGTACAAACCATGTGTATATGATAATTGTGTATATGAGAGAATGGCACATCAACAAACACAAAATATACAACACACGCATCACATCATATGTAACACTGGTGAACTGTTCACCTACACGCGGTAGCAACGCATAAGCACACAACTGCCTCTAATTAGTTTATAGAAAGAAAGCTCGTCAAGAAAAGGGGCTGGGTTTAAAGGCAGACTCGTATACGGATAGGATAGCAACTCAAATAACATCGGTGCAACAATATAATACACAAAGTACAAGCCGTGCTGCGTGTGAATAGGGATTAAGGAAGAACACATACACTGTCAACCTTACTTAAAAAAGTACACATACACTGTCAACCTTACTTAAGGAAGTACACATACACTGTCAACCTTACTTAAGGAAGTACACTTAAACTGTCAACCTTACTTAAGGAAGTACACTTACACTGTCAACCTTACTTAAGAAAGTACACTTACACTGTCAACCTTAAGGAAGTACACTTACACGGTCAACCTTACATAAGGAAGTACACTTACACTGTGAAC
>NW_014038980.1:10702-13376 GCF_001186125.1 Sphaeroforma arctica JP610 | reverse complement strand
ATTATATATGTGTGTACACACACACACACACGTGTACATGTGTACATAACGCGCATACGTGTACACAAACTACCAAACACACATGGATCAATGCAAGTGCGTGTGGGCTTCTTTGGTCCTGCACACTTGCACTTGAATCGGTTTGTGTGTGCTTGGTTATTTGTGTGTTGTTGTACATGATTGTGTGCGGGTGTACATGTTTGTGTGTACCCGCATTTATATATAATGTTTATTATCTTGTTCCATTCTTGTTTCTTTCCAGATTTGAATCAGGCCTGCATAATTTGTTGGTCTCTATGTACTGCTTGATAACTTCGCGCTCTGTTTTGCCTCTAAGAGACGAAGGCCGGAGAGTACGATTGGGATGCCGAAATTGTGGTCCTAGACGCCCATTTATATCCGTACGCGGTGCTCCTGCATCTAGATTATTAGCTCGTCTATATCCATCTCCTGATAGACAATAATTATGTAGCTTAGCTAGAACTGTAACAACTCTTGGAGCGCGTTTGAAATCTAAACGCAAGGGTTGCCATGGAAGGCCCAATTTTCGGACCATGATTCCAAAGGCCTGCTCGATATGCATGCGAGATTGGGACTGAAAATAATTGTATGCGTCCCATGCATCGTCTAATGCTTCACAAGTGCCAGGATCGGGTGTAAGCATATGGTTGGTACATCTGTAGGCTACATCACCCAGTACGTAGTAAAACATGGGTAAATTATCCACTAGCAGGTCAAACCTGCTATATTCCCAAGCTCGACGATCATACATACTACCATATGCCACGATAGAAAATGCAACAAACTTATAGTTTGCATCACACATGGCTTGGGCATTCAGCCCATAACCAGTCTTATGTCCAGAATATAAACGACGCCTATACTGACATCTATTTAATGGAGGAAAAGCTACGCGCACAAATAAGCCATTGGCGACGGCAACACAACGGCTAATCACCCCGTGAGTAGAGTGTGATTTGAACTCTTCTGCTGCTTTGGCAATATCTTCTCCCTCTTTTGGAAAGCGGAAATACAGGAAACTCAAACCATCAATTGCGTATAAAACTCTCCAGAATATGTAGTAAACAGCAGCAGAAGAAATCCCAAACGCAATTTTAATATCTTGGTATTTTCCGCCGGCTGCTATACGCAGGAAGACAGCAAGTTGTACCTCCACGTCTATTGCACCTCCTCTCAACATGCCCATCTTTTTGTTTCTTCTGCATGTTTCGTTTATCTCACGTGCAAGAAACAAAAACTTTGGGTACTTCAAACGAAAATTGTTCTCAAAGCTGCGTTCTGCTTGTAGCAGAGCGCAGAGTGTTTGCCAGTTCGCGTGAGTACGAGCAACAAGCACCCCACTATTGCACTTCACCTGAAAGCTGGAAAGTCCGTCACCCCCTTTCCATTGCTCTCAGCAGCAAGTAAAGTTTAGACAGCATCACTCGTCGCTTGTGTGTTACCGCCTTGTTCTTTAAGAGCGATATTGTTATTATGAACTACTTCCTGTATATAATATAGTACACTACAACCAACCAACGGAAGATTCATAAAGTATGTATGCAATGATGTACTGTACTCTAGTATACTATAACAAACAAAAACTAAAATGTATGTTTACAAAATGTCAAAATGTCAAAACGGCTCACACAACGACGCTTTGGCACTCAATATTCTACCATATTGCAACCAATAGCAAGACGTAGTATTGCTCGTATATTTTGTGCGGCATAGGTATACTAATTTTTATTGGATTTCATCAACCACTAGGATGGCTACGGTTTCAATTCCAACAAAAAAAAACTGAGCCAAGGACCGTCGCAAAAGTACCCTTTAATTTTATTTACTTTTAATGGAGACCTCTCGTTAAGAACCACCCTTAGACTGCTAAAACGTAGTGGTAATTAGCTACCATAACTTTTTTCTTAAATAAAGTCAATCCTTAAGAGAATAGCTTGGTCATAAGTTAAGGTTATGACCAAGAAAGCACAGTCATTCCTGAAGAGAATAAGACTGATGTCATAAGTTAAGATTATGACAAAGAAAGACGATACGCCTGCAAAGAAACGTAAGGCCGAACATAAAAATATGGAGAGAGAAGCCGCTAGCGCTGCAGCAGCAATACACTATTTTACTGAATTTACAATTTTTAAGTGAAGTCGTGGAGGGTCTTTTACAAATTTTAATTTTCAACACCCACCAGAAGAAAAAACCTATCTATAATTGCATTATTGCTTAGCCTCAACCGGAGTATCCTTGTCCCAGAGAGCCATCATAATCGACGTATCAATCTGTTGAGGCAAAAATGCCCGTACATCACTGATGATGAAATACTGAATGTGGTTGTCCGCGCACCGATAGTTATTATCATCGCTGGGACAGACGACTTTTGCGCACAGGAAATAGAGGGCAACACAAGTGCTAATGGCAGCAACTTCACCGGTGCAAACAGTAATGTACAGGATCTTCATAACCAAATTTTGTCCTTGAAAGCCGAAATAAGACACTTGAAACGCATAGTAGAAGACACGGAAAAAAGAAATACTGCTGTTAGGCATCGTCAAATTCAAAACGAGCTGAAACTTACCAGGCGGGAACTGATGAGTCTGTTCAATAACAGACATGTCTCCTGGGGATTTTCTTTAGAAATAATCCGATCTATTTGTAACTATAA
>NW_014038980.1:2206-7365 GCF_001186125.1 Sphaeroforma arctica JP610 | reverse complement strand
CATATATATATATATATTATTATATATATATATATATTATATATAATAGTTATATATATATATAATACTTATATATATATATATTACATACAGTAAACGTTGTCAGGGGAACGCTCACCGAAAATATTATCCCTTAATCAACACTTTTTTTTTGTAGGCTGTGCTACTCTGTAGTTACAGGTATAGACGTATAAAAATTGAACAGGGCCATACGGTCCATGCCTAACGAAGACTTTGTTATTTTTCATTGTTTTGTTTTTAACTTGAAAAAAAAAGACAATTACAAACAAATAAAAACAACAACAAACACAGCCTTCTAAGATCCGAATACCTAAAAACAAAATCGCATTCCCGCTACAGACGATTCCTCAGAGAGGGCTCGTTAAATACGTCGCCCGCGCACAAGTATATTCAGTCGCAGAAGCCCATCACAAGAACTAGACACCGAGCAGTACAAGTCACAGACTTAGATCGCCAAGGAATCACCGTCATTGGATGTGTACCGTCAACTGTTCTATCAACTGCAGGACAACCCAGAGTACCTGAGTACCTAACACAGCTGCTGATCTTTGAAAGGCCGACGGAATTAAGACCCCCTGTCGGTAGCGGTGGGATGGTTATGTGGGAACAAGTGTGCATATTTCAGTTTATATGTGCACGTGTGAGTATATTAAGTTTTTTAAGCTTATATGCGCACGTGTATATATGAAGGTTTATGTGTGCAAATGGGCATATATTTAAGCTTATACGCGCACATATGTAAACATTTAAGTTTATGTGTGCACGTGTGTATATATTTAAGTACTTTACGCACATAGGTTTGATCCTGCTACAACTCATGGCCCTCGAAATTTGCCACAAGCACCGATATGTGTGCGATAGAATGACTTGTTACTTGTACTGAACAGCTTGCTTTCGCTGTGCGATGGAATGACAGTAAATGTTGTACTATATTGAAAGTCATGCTTTTGCTGTGTGATGGAATGCCAATAAATGTTTGTACTAGAGTCATGCTTTTGCTTTGCGATGGAATGAGAATTGATGTTGGTACTGTATTGAAAGGCTTGCTTTCTCTATGCGATGGAATGGCAATAAATGTTCGTACTATATAGAAAGTCTATCCTGTTTACTACCTATGCATATGATGTTAAACTAAAGATGAATTGCCATCGCACACAAGATATGATACTGGCCACCCATAGCTATGGGCAATGCGCGAGATATAACTTCAACCTCAATCGAATTTACAAGAGAGCCGTATCCGTCGTCGTTAAGTACAACCCACTCTACACATTCTGAACCCAAACCAACACGTGCCACAGTCTACGCGTTCTGTGTGAAGTCAAGTATTTCGTGTGTGCACTGCAAACACGTCGTCGGTGTGAGGGCTTTTATGCAACGTTTTTTTTATTTGCTAATGTATTGCTTCATGATATATATGTATAGGTATATATATATGTGTATATATATATATATATATATATATTGAATGGATGTATGTGTAGTGTTTGATAGCTTAAGGTATGAAGATCGATAAACGAGCACACCACAGACCAGACCATACCTCACCAACGAGATCCCTTAAGAACAGCTGATAAGATTATGGTCAACCAACTACCTCTCAAACTGGGTTTCACCACAAGAAACCACTTAATGAACCCAAAATTAGTATTTTGGTAGTGATCCTTCCTCTGGTTCACCTACGGAATATTTTTTTACGACATATACCTCCTCTATAGGACTAAAGTTTTTCCCAATTCGAGAATTAGTGTCGGTGTTGCCACCATCAAAATTCCCTCCTGAGGCCTCACTAAGCCATTCAATCGGTAGTAGCGACGGTTGGTGTGTACAAAGGGCAGGGACATAATCAACGCATGCTGGTGACATGCGCTTACTAGAGATATCTCATTAAAGGTGAATAATTGCAATCATCTATTCCCAGCACGATAAAGTTTTAAAACATTACATACACCTTCCGGTGTAGGAAAATACTCGTTGACTTCATCAGTGTAGCGCGCGCGCGACCCAGAACATCTAAGGGCATCACAGACATGATATTGCCTCAAAATTCCCAACGGGTTAAGCCGGTAGTCCCTCAACGTATTATGCCGTAAATAGTAATTCACGATACTATTCAGTAGGTTGTCTCGTTCGTTAACGGAATCAATCAGACAAATCACTCCACCAACCAACAACGGTCATGCACCACCACCCATAGAATCAAGAAAGAGCTCTCAATCTGCCAATCCTCACCTATGTCCAGACCTGGTGAGTTTCCCCGTGTTGAGTCGAATTAAACCACAGGTCCCACTCCTGGTGGTACCTTTCCGTCAACTTCTTTAAGTTTTAGCCTTGCGACCATACTCCCCCCGGAAGCCAACAGCTTTGATTTCTCATCAGGTGCTGATGAAGTCATATAGTTAACTACCATCAATTCCTAGTCGGCATAGTCAATAGTAAAGACTAGACTAGTGGGTTATGAAGGGTTTAAAAAAATTGTGCGAAACACAACTTCGCTCGAAAGTCTTCAATTCGAAATCCCTCAGGACAAACTTCCAGGTCATATCCCATAGCGACTTCATATGGTACTTTAAAGTTTGACCACTCGAATGGGCAAGTTTTAAATCTGCAACAGGATCAGGCAATAGCTCATCGTCGGTACCTATCGAGCCGACCCGTGTCATGGGTAATGAGGATCTATGTTTTATTTTCCATACGAATCGTACATTATTTTGCTTCAGCTAAATTTCGTATTCAGTGGTAGCGGAGACTGCCCCAACACACTTGATCCAGCTAGTTACAGCTCCCTTTCTTTTTCGACTCCTGTTTTCTAACGTTTCTCAGCTTTCCCTCAAACGCTCACTCAAAGGTGGCAGAGCTCAGTATTCATCCTTTACGATTATACATGGCGACTTATTTTCGCTATACCGAAACGGTGTCTGTCCATTATAAGCGGACTAAGTAGTGCCGAAACTCACAATTTAAATATTAGACCCCAGAAACGATTACGTTCAAAGCGTTTCATAGCCAATATTTGAGCTGCCAATCAACCACCTGGATTTCACCATAGGCTCTGCAAGTCCACTGGTCATTGAGGCAGGCCAGGAGGCACACGAAACACCACCATCGTGCGAAGAGGTGACGAGGTAGCGAGTTACTCGCAACAGCTTATCATTTCGAATATAAATGAAATAGTCCGTCAGGATAGCGTACGTGCAATCTAGCTTCAGATGAGTACGGGCTTTGTCTGGCCTATCCACTACAACAGCAAATCCATTTCCTTCTTTCGGTTGGGAAGTCGAGACAGGAAGTTAGCCGGCACCGATCCGTCGGAGCGCAATATAGGATGCCGGAATACAATAAGGCCCAGCACCATGAAAACGTAACGGGAGGGCAAAATAAGTAATTGCACCATCCCCAGCAGGCCGCATGCGCTGGCTATGAGCAGTGTGATACGCGGATCGTCCCAGGTCAACGGCGTCACCTGCACATTCGCAAATATATTGATATAGCACCGAGGGTCTTGTGTGTATCATGGGAATCGCAAAACGCAGAAGTATATTTTTGTCTGAATTGTGGCTTGAAACTAAAGTGCTTTGCTTCTATAACCTGATGACAGTTCAGTGTAAGGGGATTGACAACTGTCTCCATAATTGTGTCACATTAACGTTTACGGACTCGAAACCGGTCGATCCCGAGACGAGCATGTTCTATACTAGATTCGCGGGGCACAAAGTAGCAAGCTAATCAAAGAACAGGTACACAATACGACTTACTCACATATGCTTTATAGTTATAGTAGGATAGTGAGAAACGATACGGCGGTGGTGCCATGTACATGAGTAGTATAGCGGGTACAAGTGTGCACTGCAAACTTGTTGTGTTCACTGCACTTCCAAACGTTTGAAGGGCGAATCGCAGCGTATTGATAGAGGCTATGCACACACAACTATATGGAATTCAGCTTAATAAAAATTAGGAAGATCCCAGATTAGTTTCGCACAGTTAAGGTGATACTTACAACAGCTTCCATGAGCGACGCCACCAGCCCGAG
Source organism: Sphaeroforma arctica JP610 (assembly GCF_001186125.1). NCBI lineage: Eukaryota > Ichthyosporea > Ichthyophonida > Sphaeroforma > Sphaeroforma arctica. The sequence continues at coordinate 3,311 of NW_014038980.1, read as the reverse complement.
CTTGTTCTGAACGGTCAGCATAGCCCTTGTGATGACATTGATTGTGTGTTGCAACTGCGCAATGGGATTGGCGGAATTGCCTGAGCCGGATTTCTTCTTCTTACCAGTTTCATCGTCGTCCGCCCTATCAAATGGTCCAAACATATTGAGCAGTGCTATCGGGGCGAGAACTTGGCAGAGGGCAGTAATATAATGCATGTTTCATTCGTATCCGCTGGAAGCCCTCAATATATACCTCAATCTCCGACTATGAAACATTACCTGCCCTTAGTGTATTAGCCTATGGTCTATGAACCGCAGAGCACTGCGAAGCTTGCAGCCTCGTCTGTAACCGACCCAGACAGACATGCACCAAGCACAAGCATCAGATAAGATGGATGTTTTGGTGAGATACTTTACGAACATATAGTAGGCAGGGTTTAGAAAATTAAGAAGTGTGTAGCCTACAGGAGGAAGTATTTCGTATACAACGCCGCAGTTTCTAGGTGAAGCTTTCTATTGGGATATTGACACTGATAGGCGGATGGCACTGGCGCACATTTGGTCAGTGGTGTGTGTGCGTGCGTGACAAGAACCCGTAAAACCATTCTGCGGAACGACTGAGTACACACTAGACACAATATAGATCTAACTACCACATACCATCCACTGAAAACTCTTCTAAGAATGCCCCTCCCAAGCTGAATTGTATCACCCTCTCTCATCAAAGCTATTTAAACCAGCTAGGGTTATATACTTCCAGTGATGTCAATAAATTTTCAACTCTCACTTAGGTGTGGGAAATACATAGACCAACTCCTCCTACACGTATAGTCACAAACACCGTAGTGAAAACACCAAGTTCTATTCTTTGCCACATGGTAGGGGTCTTGCGGACTGCAACAGACCTGCGACTAAACACAAAGCACAAAGCACAAGACACAAGACACCAGAAAACGAAACGCACTCTTTCTTTGAGCTCTTTTCGAGCTCGCCGCCTTCCGAGAAAGTGTTCAGGGCGTCATCTAGCTCTTCCTCATCTGCTCCCTCCTCGTCAGAATCCTATGCGTACCCGCAGTTACCACCAAAGGAATTACCCGCAGTGACCACCAAAAGATACCGGGCA
>NW_014038980.1:0-1625 GCF_001186125.1 Sphaeroforma arctica JP610 | reverse complement strand
AAAGCGGTAATGAATCGAGTGTCTGATGAGAAACAACTAGGTGGTGCGGTGGTAGTCTATACTGAGCGCATCATACTAACTCGTCGTCCACTGCATCTTTCTCGTCGGCAATTCTACGAGCCATAATAATGGGTGGGTACATCAACTAAACAGTTAGACCTTTTGACTGTCTATAGGGACACACATCCAAACGGACTGGCCAATCAAGGAGCATTTTGAAAATCAAGTATGTGCGGAGTAGATGGATCCATAGAAGTTGACATCGCTATGCAGTTGGCGACTGAGAGCTCTTCCAACAGTGAGAAGTCACCTATGGGTGCTTGTGTGGGTGTCACTTATGTCATCATTGGGTGCTTGTGTGGGGGGAGGCAGACGTACGCATTGACTTGGGCAGGTCACGCCAGGCCCAGCACTCGTTACTACACCGGACACGAGCCAAGTCACCACATGAATAAATGGAGAACAGAACCCTACATCCAGGACACACCACTCCGCCTTATGACTTACCAGCATCATGCGATCTACCGGTGGAACCTTCACAGCATGGTTTACCAGTTAACTTTAGACTACAGGATTTACCAGTATGATTTTCACCTGACTCAACTATAAAGTCCTGGAAGTTCGCATCAGGTCGTTGCTATATGACAATGAATTACAAAACTGGAGAACATCGAGCACAGCAAGGATGCATCACTGTGCGTACCAACTGCATCAAGCACGGCACAGTAGCACAACGGCCTATAACGTTCATGTCTATATATACTCGGGCGCACTCAAGGCCTGTCAATACCCAACTCAACCAGTACACCCCGTAATAGATAGGAGAGCCTTTTGGAAGGGTATTGAGACGTGAGCCCTTTATATTACATGCATGCAGGCTGCAAAGGGATAATCCACCAATTTTACAATATGTTCGAAGGAACGAAAATACAGCTACACACCTCGTCTTGTATATCCTGGAGTATTTGGGGAAGCTGCCTGGTAGGTAAATGCACCATACTCGATCTGTACCACATACACGACGCGGCTATAAATAGCATCAGATGAGGCAAGATGAGGTGGGAGTGGAAGCAGTAGAAGCACCACAGCAGATTGATAAAGATGGAGAAGGGCACATCCGTCCATTCCATGACGTAGTCGCTCATCTGCCCTATCAGCTTAAACTGTGAGACAAGAAAGACATAAGGAGTATATGAGTAGAAGATACAGTTTAAAGACAGTCTATCATTTTAAACAGTGAGCAAATGAAGACATAAGAAGCATATAAGTATATGATACAGTTTAAAGACAGTCTATCAGCTTAAGCTTTGAGCAAATTAAGTCATATAGAGTATATAATTCACTGTTGCAGTTACAAGGTAGTTTATCAATTTGAACTGTGAGCAAATGAAGACATATAGAGTATACAATGCACTGCTGCAGTTACAAGGTAGTTTATCAATTTGAACTGTGAGCAAATGAAGACATATAGAGTATACAATGCACTGCTGCAGTTACAAGGTAGTTTATCAGTTTAAACTGTGAGCAAATTAAGACATATAGAGTATACAATGCACTGATGCAGTTACAAGGTAGTTTATCAGTTTAAACTGTGTGCAAATTAAGACATATAGAGTATACAATTC
>NW_014038981.1:10054-13380 GCF_001186125.1 Sphaeroforma arctica JP610 | reverse complement strand
GGGGGGGGTTCCCCCTTTAGGGGGGCCCTTCTTTTTCTCTTCTTCTTCTTGTGATTTTAGCTATCCTATGTACTTCTCCTCCGATACAATTCTATCGAAGGTGCATACAATGTTGTGAACAAAGTACCTTAGGCGAATATTTAGGACCGGACCGGACCTGAGAGGATTATTTGAGGACCGGACTGAATAGTGGAATACAAAATTAAGGAGTTAGAAATGATGACGCATACGAAACCATAGAGACGGGTATTCTCACATAACTTGATGGTAGAGACGTTCCAACATAGGATCGTGATAAATAAATATAGCAGTGGCGCCATTCCCAATGGCACTACTGACTGAGCTCACTTATTTCAGACTTAACATTCTCTATTTTAAAAGTGTTACTTGGTTTTGACCACAATGTATCACAAAAGATATTTATCACAAATCGCCCATTTTGTCGGCAGCATGTGAGTTGGAGGGCTTTCTCAAATTATAACTCTCCAAACCTGGGGTGTACTATAGTTAAATAGATGAGCTTTCGGAGTCCAGTATCCGACGCCAAAGCAAGGAGCTTCATCACTGGGCTGTCACCTTGGCGACCAGCAAAATGGAGCGTCTTCGCTACTTGTGCTTCCTAAGAAGCATATAGCTCCGTCTGCAGTGCTGTTGCTAGGGCTGCGCCTACTGAAGTGCCTGTTGAGCTTGTGAAGCTTGTCTGCCGCCTTACGCCCTATGCCTCGTGAAAACAGCAATATTCTGAGGGATTGTGAAGCAGAGACACAATTGCTTATATATAATCCTCTCGGTACTGTTTTCGCCGAAGAGATTTTATTTAGTGTTTCGTCGTCGCTCTATTAGAAACTATGGTATGATTCGTTGGGGCGAATCCGAGAGACTCATTAAATCCTATCTTTAGAAGAAGAAAAGAAAGAAAAACTCTTGATGTCCATAGTTATTGCTTTAACCAATAACTTGCTACTTATCAAGAATTACCGACTAGCCTTCATCAGACTGGCACATCTGGTTGGATGAACGGAGGATAAATTAAGCAACGCTAATAAGCTATCTCGCTACCGAAATATTCAGATATAAATAGATTTGGAAAGTAAATATATATTTTTTGTAATAGAACTAGACCATATCTTATATTTGGTATTTTACCGGGGCGTTTTAATGGCCTTGTCCAAATATCTGATATGTAATAATAAAAAAGGTATTTATTTAATAAAAACCGTTAAAAACCATTTAAGGAAAACTTAGTGTACGTACTTTTACGAGTACGTTTATATTACAAGATTCTAATGTGGAAGCCCGGCTTTTACAATATCACCTAATGCACCTCGCAGAAACGATGCAAAATCTACATCATCGACGTTTACCTCTGCGGACGCTATTTTGCGCCACTTGAAGAAAGCTGCAGGTAGTGCTTGCCGTGGTAGTAAGAAAACATACTCAGTGAACATGTCAGCTCACAGTACTGTGTATCTTTGCAGCACTCCCTGATGAGGGATCGACAAGTCATAGTGGCGAGTAGTTACCAGTGATCGGGAGCAGTCGCTAAAACACTCAGGCGGTAAATCACGCCCCGTAGCATCCCATAATGACGCGCCGAAGAACATTCGACAGATTTGTCCATGCACCGCCTCCCACTGATCAGGTTCGATGCCGGTGCAGTCGCGAGTCGTCATACGGATTGCCAGGGCATTCGGCGTGGGTTGAAGGAGTTGGCCCTTCAAACCCTCAAACTGTTCCATCCCTTGCCTGGAAATCGGTACCGATAATACCGTAGGCATGCTAGGATAGTAAATTGTACTCGATGTACAAAGAAATGAATAAAGGGAAATAAAGATAAGATGTGATTCGAGTTTGGCTCAGGTACTCTGATACTTCGAATTTCTTCCTTTGAAATTGTGAGTAATGTGTAGGCTACTCCTAGGACAAACCAAAGGAGGAGCCTACTTTGCTGTGTGGCATATATATAGGTTAAGCCTACGTCACATTATTCTGAACATGTGTGCGGGGTCGGCGAGTCTCCACCTCCAGGTTACATTTTGGTTCTAGGGTTCCGTAACCCTGCAGAGGTTCGGTACTCTAGGGCCTAAGCTGGGGTTCCAAACATATTACAAAAAATAAATACAACAACATTACATTTTTAATTTTGATATTCTAATAAAACAAGTTGATATGGATTGGATAATATCCGCGATAGTTTGAAAGGCGCAAAATTGTACCAATGATATACGGCCATTTCAGAGTGATATATATATATATATATAATTAATTATTATACGTACATACTACCAACACTACCAATCTACCAAATGGATTTTCAGCCATATCGTCTTTAAACCGACTGGTGCGTTAGTGTTATTGCGTGATGATAAAACCATCCCTCTTTGAATCGGTATACATCTCCGGTGTTTCTAAGCCGTGTCTCTGGTAATGCATACACCTCACACCACCATCAAACATATCAGGCAACATAGCAGTTCTACTGGATTCAAATTCTGTTGTAGCCGAAACGCGTATGGATGCCCACAGCGTGGCCTGTAAACAATTATACACACCTCACCCTATAACACTAGATAGACGCCGGTTTAAGTACTAGTCGTAATCCTGCCGTTGCTTTTCGTTTCATGACTTACGCAGACCATCATACAGTATCTTGTGCAACACGTGCTCGCGCTTGTTTGATGTACAACAATCGCTCGTACTTTATCATATCTGTTGAGTTCAAACATATTCGACAGGATACTCACTACCATGAAGGTCAAGTCGCCTCCCAGGGATGCAGACGTGCGCACTTCTGAGCTGCCGCAGCGACCTGCAATGCGTAGTGAAGTCGAGGAGAATGCCACAGAAAATGTATACGACAGCACACTACACACACTCTCGCATAGTTTCAAAGCTATGTGCACCTTAGAGGGTGCCTCAGACAGTTGCATGCTGATAGAAAGCACTGAAATCTCGCACGGGCACGGACATGGCGATATGCCAACACAAGCGCATACACACACACAGGATGGCGTGGATTCAAAGGCAAGATCCTCTAAGGGCAGTCTATTGAGTATCCGTCTTGTAGTTAATAGGGATCACATCCTCACCAGTTACGACCGCGCAACAGATAGTACTACTGTAGTGCCGACAGGCGGCGCTGGGCATACACTACCACCAAACAGGGCTACACCTATGCAGAAAACTCGAAGTTTTGGCGACGATGCGAATCGATGGGGTACGTGTGTTTAAGTCCTCGAAACGGTTTTACAGTATATTTTCGTCGATATATATATATATATATATATATATATATATACAATAATATATATATAACACATAATATA
>NW_014038981.1:0-10034 GCF_001186125.1 Sphaeroforma arctica JP610 | reverse complement strand
AATATATATGTATAGATATATAGATATTAACTATATAAAAGTGCGTTTCCTTATAGTTACTGTTTCGCTGTAGTGGTCTGTGATTTTGTACACTCTGATACCAAGCAACAAATTTCCGAGATGCAATTATTTATTAGCGAGTTTTTTCTTGATGTGTGTTGGCGTACGTACTCTCAACTCTCTGTAGTAGACGGTATCGATTTGTTTGTGAAAAGAGTCGGGTACAACTGTGCGTAAAAAATATCAATGTGTCTGAGAACGTGTTGCAAATACATTGGCAAATATGTTTCATCACACTTCGCTGTGTAACAAGAATCTATTGCAAATGTTTCCCATTTGATTTGGCTAGATCACCGGTGGTTCGTCGAGTGATCAACTCCTTGGATATTGCATTATTCTCATGGTGTGATGTGTGGCTCCTATCCGTTGAGATGACTGTACTATAGCCCAGCCACTATGTGTCTTTGGTACCACTCTCCCTGTCCAAGGAGTGCGTATGCTCACGAATGCTCCCGTTTGTCACAATCCCTTTGAAAACATTGATCGCTACTACCGCAGCGTGTGCAGGCTTTGTACTACATTGCATGCGAGGTGTATGGCCTGATTAATAAGCTAACATGCCAACGCTCAACGTGTATGTGCATGTGCTTCAACACGCAGGAGCTCTAAGGAGAGTAAACCAGCACATGGTCAATTCACAGAGTATGGACCACTTGGCAGCGGAGACTGATGCCTATCGGTAAGCTGGCGGAGACTATTCTCGAGTGTATGACTGTACAGACGTATGCAATTTTCAGGCGTACCCGTCAGCTTCTCCTGAGATTCTGTTACACATACATATATACAAGTTGTTTCGACGACGTCAGAGGTTCAAACAGCCCCACTTTCATCTTGCATTCGTTTCTGGATCAGCCCCCGGTTGTAAAGCGTATGGGCACGTGTGTCGTTAAGCTCAGTAGTATCCGTTTGAAGTTTGCTGGTTGTTGCTAGACAGGGTTTTTGGGTTTTCGCCACCGCAAACTGCCATCCCAATGCTACCGCCAACCACTGCGGTTGAGGCAGGTGAGCAGGGTTACGTGCACAACACTCATCTCGTGCCCTACACCCTACGCAGCACAACACTCATCTCGTGCCCTACACCCTACGCAGCACAAACTCATATCACGCCCTTACTTCCTTCCGCATATAGACCAGAGCTGTCTATCACCCGTGACACAGCCGACAGTCCTCTGCTGATGAGCCCGGCTGTTGCTGAGAGTAGTTGCCATGGCAACCTCCGGGCAGCACATGGGGTGGGGCATGGTTCCAGTGACACGTGGGTGACGTGTGTGAACCATTTGCTGTCGCGCATACCATTGCCACCTGTGCCCACCTTTTCGCAGTTTGCAGAAAGTGCCGTAGCTCTCGAATGCGGCAGTGAGGACAAAAACGGCTCAGAAACCACCCATGAAGGCCACGGAAAGGGCTTGCATAGTAGAGAGAAGAGACCGATCGTCGGCCATAAGTCCAAAGAGCACCATGTCTATCGTACGGCAGCAGCGCTGTCTGATGAGGCACAAATCATTGCGCTAACAACGCGATCTGACGCTTGCGACGATGTTCGGTACCAAAGCCCTGGGCCACACGCTACAGACGACACAGAAAAGGAGGGCGAAGAGCACAACAAGACAACGCACAGGGAAGTGGGTGGTCGTACGGTGGGTGAGGCCCAAGACACGGACAGGCCAGCACACGCAGGCAAGGATGGCGAATGCACAGACACTGCCAGTGCACAAATAGCACGCGGCACCACGCACAACGCAACCCACGGCAGCAAACACAGCACCAACATCTACGGCAGCAAACACAGTACCCACAAGGGAGGAGAGGGGAGTGCCGACGCAGCACAGGCCACGGGAGAGAGCGTGTACGTGTTCAAGGGGACACAGATATCAGATTGCGTACAGATTGGTGCTGATACCATTGAGGTCACTCGCAGCCTCAGAGACAGCGAGGCGACCTTATCAGCGGCGCAGCGGCTGGATGCTGCACTGATAGTGGAAGCCAAGCATGGCAAAGGAAGCACAAAAGAAAGTACACAAGGGAGTGTACACGGAAGCATACAGTATTACACCACAGCACACACTCGGTATACGTCCCATGCACGCGACATGCACCTGGTGCCTGACTGTCGTGCTAGCAGGAGTGAGGGAGACACAGCGCACGTCTGCGCAGACAGCGAACTCGATTTCACACGTGCACACATGGGTGAAGCGTCGCAGGACATACAGCGCAGCAGAGCAAGCACTTCGCCAACCAGGGCGTGTGGGCCACAGGCAACTGAGTCTGTGCAGCTCCGCGAGACCCAGCGATTCAGATATTACCGCGAGAAGGAGCGGCTGATGTACCAGAACACCCTGGAGCGCAACAACGACGCAACCCCGAAGTTTGGGCAACCGGCCTTCCCACTAGCGATGAATATATATTGTACACGCACGCAGTCGCTACCACTTGGGCGGACGTGTGCGGGTGCTGATGTGCAGCCACTGAACACACGCTCTCCCCACGCACACAGAGGCAAGGGTGCGGAGAGACAGACTCAGATGCAGAGGCCCAAAAATGTCAATGGACAGGGCAGGGGGAGATCTGTTTTGAGTAGCAGGGCCAATAAGTTTAAGTGTAAGAACGACAAGCAGTGTGTGCCTGTTGACCGTCGGAGGCGCATCAAAACGGACAGACAAAAGACCACCAATAAGTACACCCCAACACACACACATGCCACTGCCGAGCGGTGTACAGAAGCACCCCACAGTGCAACCGACCAGGAGCACACAGTGCACAAGCACACCACACCACACCCGAACACCGTACCACACAGCCACTCGGCAGCACACAAGAGTGTGACGAGACACGGGCAACCTGGTGCTAGTGCAAGCAGACACCCCACGAGAGACACACACAGCACACGGCGTATGCACTCTACAGCAGATGAAGGCGCTGGTACACAAGATACTGCCTGCAGCGCAGCCACTGCAAAGACAGCCACCACACCTCCGTACAAACCCTCACGGCCCACCGTCCGATTTGCGCCGACCCCAGATAAGGCGTATAAGGTGTGTTCGACCAAGAATACATGTATCACAATACACACACACACACTAACACACTAACTCACGTATATATATATATATATATTACGCACGCACACACACACACACACACACACACACACACACACACACACACACACACACACACACACACACTATATATATATATATATATATATATATATATAGATGTGTGTGAGAGTTTGTAAGAGTTCCTATATACATTCACTCAAACACTTGCATGATATCATGCAGCTTTGCGTGTCTACATATTACCATTCTTTGGTTCATGCGACATTGCACGTGCGTTACTCACGGTCTTGCACCTATACGCCATATCACCTCTCCTGACCTCTGCGTGCACCGTCTGCTTCGTCTGCTGCTCAGAAATCGCGCATTCCCGCGTTCTCTACACCCGAGAAAGTGCGCAACTACCGCTCCACGCCATCGAAGCAAAAGGAGAACAAGCCCCCGCCAATCAAAACACCCGGAGTGTCCTCCAAAGACAAGGTACACACGCGGACGGTCACTCGATTGCACCGCAGCTGTGCTGAAGACACGACACACACACACCTGTGTGTCAAAGCACCTTCTGCAGTACCAGCCTTCAAGTCTTGAGACCCTTTTTATAGGCCGATGGATAGCGTCGATTGGCCCAGCGGCTTGACGGCTGTGGCATGCAGTGGTAGCGTTGTGCTACGTTGGCAATTGCTTCGGTTTGTACTGTGGCTGGGTATTGATATGGAGCACAGGAAGACCATGCTTGTGTGACCGTTGCAACGGACATGACTGAAAGCCTCCTTGTTACAGGGGTTTAAATGACTGGAAACCCCCTCTATGTATCTGTATATAGACTTTACGTCTACCTGTAGGCCTGCACGTGTGCATGTACAAGCGTATGTACACATAGTTACCAGTGGCAGAAGAACACCGGAGTGGCTGCCCTGTATTTGCACGTGAATGTATTGTATTGACTGTCCTCTTTCCCTTTCCACTTGGACTCTCAGGCCATTGCACCCGGAAACACGCCCAAAAAGTGTGCCACGTTCGAAGGGACGTGTTTGCAACTGGCGCTATCGCCAGCCGACAAGCCATTGCCTTCAGCACACATAAAGAGACACTCACAGACACAAACGAAGAGACCCTCACAGACTACCGCCAACGGTCGCCGACGCACTCCTCTGGCCGACACTGACAGTAAGTGAGCTCGGCAGGTGTGTGTGGCATGACGAGTGAGTGAGGGTCATAGTGCTTGTAGGTGTGAGTTGTACTCTGCTGTACGCGTGTAGGGGTGTGAGTGATGAGTACGATAGGGGTGTGTGTTGTTAGGGGGTTTAGCCTTACAACACGTGCGTGGTTATGCATGTGGAGACTGTAAGCACATAGAGCTGTTTGTGTATGCGTTTAATAATGCCAGTACAGTATGATGTGGTGGACGGAGATGCCTACGCTATATGCAGGCCCTCTCTACCGATAGTGAGTGGGCTGTGTGAGCTGCATGGGTGGGTTGTGTGAGAAGAGATGTGTCTTTAGAATGTGTAAGCGTGATGCATGAGATACTAAAAGTACCCATGTGGTCCGTGTGTGGGTTGGTTGCCTTGTTCTAGGTCGGATACATACACTCTCAAATACAAACAGACATGTCTCTATACACTCAAGAACAAACAGACATGTCTATATACACTCTCAAGAACAAACAGACATGTCTTTATACACTCTCAAGAACAAACAGACATGTCTCTATACACTCTCAAGAACAAACAGACATGTCTCTATACACTCTCAAGAACAAACAGACATGTCTCTATACACTCTTGAGTATGTCTCTGCACGCATTCACAATAGCTCCCGTCAATTGCTCACCCGAGTGCACGGCTGATGGTTTGGTGTTGTTTTTTTATGGCACAGATCTGCCGAGTGTCACGTGCACGTACAGTCAGACGTCAAAGTACGTTCAAGCGATGGGCAGCTGTCACCCCGGCAGGCACGGGGATGTCATCGGTATGTGTGTATTCTGAGAGTAGGGGTGTGTGTATGTGTGTATTCTGAGAGTAGGTGTGTGTGCATGTGTGTATTCTGAGAGTAGGGGTGTGTGTATGTGTGTATTCTGAGAATAGGGGTGTGTGTATGTGTGTATTCTGAGAGTAGGGGTGTGTGTATGCGTGTATTCTGAGAGTAGGAGTGTGTGTATGTGTGTATTCTGAGAGTAGGGGTGTGTGTATGTGTATGTTCTGAGAAGCATACGATGGTTTACGTGAACAACTGCTAGGCATAGTAGGGGTGTGTATATGTGCCTCTCCTCGGTACAACCTTAGCGTGTATATGTGCATCTCGGGGGTGTTATAGGAGTGTGTATCTCCATACGGATAGATTAATACTTTACGCGGAATGTTTGGTAAAACCTGGTACACACCCATTGCTGTTACCATGTATGTACGCAGTCATCGAGGTGTATATGCCATGCTTCATGCCTAGTATATATGCAATGCTTCATGCCTAGTTCCAGTACACGAACGCGTCAGACAGTGATTCTCAAGGCAAGTGTCCTGTCATCTTATGCCACTCGCAGTATCGAATGTGTGTGATGTGGAGATGATCACCAAAACAGTTCGCAAACGGCCCAAAGCAGGCGACACCAGGCTGTCACTAGGATCACTCAGCGACGACGACCACCCCGCAACCACCCCGACATTCCGTATGTATATCTCAGAGGATAGGTGTATCTGAATGCACTATAAATGTGCATGTATGTATATCTCAAAGGATAGGTGTACCTGAACGCACTGTACATGTGCATGTATGTATATCTGAGAGGATAGGTGTACCTGAATGCACTATACATGTGTATGTATGTATATCTGAGAGGATAGGCGTACCTGAATGCACTATACATGTGCATATGTATGTATATCTGAGAGGCTAGGTGTACCTGAATGCACTATACATGTGCATGTACGTATAGCTCAGAGGATAGGTGCATTTGCTTGTACTATACATGTGTTTTTTTATTGTATGTGTTCTGGCGACACTTGCGCTCATACACCTATGTTCAGCCACATGCTACACGTTACACATATTCGTAGCGATGTACTGGTGGGTGTACCCGGATGATAAAAAACTTTTACTTCTATAAAATATGCATTAGGATTTGAACTGTTTAATAGTTAGATACAATTGTTATTTCCAGATGTTTACGCAACCCTGTATCTTAGCAACGCACTCATGTATCTTAGCAACGCACTCATTCGGACACACCTGACGTTGGTTCTGCACAGGGAGGAAAGGGAAGTGCATATCGCGCGTAAAAGAGGTCAAGGCGTGACGTGGCATTGATCAATTAAGTGTCCTACAGTCCATGGGAACACAATACATAACATAGCGACAGCGAAAAACGTGTACGCAATGACAATCCGCTACAGAATATAAATAAAATAACACCGCTGCAACAGTATTGTGGTCATTCTAGCGTTGGTGGGTGCTACCACATTTTTTCGGGACTGTAATATCGGATATGCTTTCGAGAGCTCATCAGCGTCCACGCCAGTCTTGGTGAACGAATGATACATTGTTGCATGTTTGAGACATACATGTGTGATGTGTCATCAGTCGCTGTTTTATAGTTGCATGTTTGGAACATACATATGTGATGCGTCATCAGTCGTTGTTTTGTGGGTACTCTCAACCCACCGAAAATTGTACACACGACGGGGCACACGCATATACACCATTTACATGTGTAGCGTATGCACATACACCATTTACATGTGTAGCGTATGCACATACATCATTTACATGTGTAGCGTATGCACATACACCATTTACATGTGTAGCGTATGCACATACACCATTTATATGTGTAGCAAATCATCACGATGAGAGGTGAGACATAAATAGCACAATTGTATGGTATATATAAACACCAGACTACGGTTGAAATGTACCCGTAGTTGAAGTTGCTATACTTGCATGCGTGACAAATTTGAAGAGGTTACAGACGCCGTTTGGTCTATCCACGTATATAAACTACACGTCCGACAACATAGTACTTCCACGATACTTAGAACTATATTCTACAGTCAACACTGATATAGCCAAGCATGAAAGTTCAGCAAAGTCTACACATTGGTTTGTCATCGGTTGTACCGTCCATACATTAGTGAGACATTACAGAAAAAGATAGAACTCATCTCCATACTATATTTGGAGACACTATCTGTTAAATGCGAATACATATTAAACTTCCAGGGTGGAGATCCAGATTAGACGTACAAAGAATGCATACATTGATGGAGATGCGTGTTGTTTCTGAGTATGTGCAATTATGCATACCCAATGTTCCAACGTTCTATTTAAAAAAAAATCAAAAAAATCAAGCAAATGGCAAATGGGTATTGCAACCGCGGAAGACTCACACAAGAGTAATAATGTTGCTGCAAAAAATATCAAAAATACAGTCGGGAAGAGTGTCAGATAGATTATTTTATTGGCGTGAGAGAGTAACTGCTGTGCATGACATTTCATTTCTAATAGAGTGACTTGGTGGACTTCATTGCTTCAAAGAGGCCCAGCTAAAAGGTTCGTAGTCAATAGAAAGTGTCATGGTGATCATGATTACTATGACGTTACATATGGGCCAAGACCTAAAAGCTTAGCAAGCACGATACAAATTTAAATTTTGTTTTTAATTAACTACTCTCAAAGGAAGAATTACATTGGTATGTCCCTGCTTGAGTTTGATATAGATTCTTTATTTCCAGAAAATAAGGATTTTGTTAAAAAATTTATCAGGGTCTGACCCGTATATGGAAATTAGATCCGATTGCTTCATGTATTTCGTTTCTGTCCTAGAACTAATCCATGCATAAATGTCAATCGGCATATTCAGATGTCATTCGGATGGTATTATTTAGTAATCAACCATGTATCGTGGAATTCACCATTTTTATATATATAAAAATTCTGAATGTGGAGCTGATTTACCGGTTCAAGCTACATATAATTCAACGAACATCACAGACGTAAGATTGGTATAGGTATATAAGCGTACGACAGAACAAAAAGCCGAACATCCTCAGTCGTTTAGCTGTTTCTACGTCATATATCAATTGCGGTCTTTTATATACGTGTACCGCTCAATTCAGTATTAATTAATAACAGTTAATATGCGACTAAATTTATATCTGTTAGGAATATGCATAATGTTGTTTGCAATCATTCCTAGACATGCTTCTGGGGCTCCCGCGAGGGCGCCGATCCCTCGAAAAACCGAAATTGAAGATGGCATAGCATGTATAGACGATCCAGAGCCGAGCGAAGTGTACAGCATGGATTTTTCAATAGAATTGGACCTAACCTTGAAGTCTCCAGATTATGACTCTGGAATAATCTAAGTCGATTGCATATAGTAGTGCGCTTTCATTCGCTTCTCCTGAGGCAGCTGGAAGGCCGTCGAGTCATTCTGGTTAGTGATGACACGTGTTCGTGTGGCCTAGTAGAAAGCCCATGGTGGTATAAAAGTGGCTAGGTAGAAGCGGAAGCACAACGGTTCGGCTATGTTCAAGACAGTATACACGTGAAAAGCCGGAGAATGTGCCCTGAGATAACATCACCGATTTCTTTGAACAAGCAGCCCCGAGAGACGCAATGTCTGAGTGCGTGTAACCTAAAATCACCTATACGGCCTGGTAGCAGTGTTACCAGATGCCGAGTTGCGCTACAAACATATTACGAATGATAGAGATCCAGATTTGTTTTTGGTATATGTATGTCCATACGACAAATGGCTTTCAACAAAAAATATTAAAGTGAGTTTAATCCAGATTGACTGTTTATATTATAAACTGTTTCAGGCTTACGTTCGTTTGCACACATACACTCTTGATGCAAAGCTAAGTTCATGAGCGCTAATGGATATAAATGAACTGGCGTGTGACTTGTTGAACACTATTCTTTTAACACTGACAAGTTCACATGGAGATCGCTTCAAACATACCATGCACTTGAATCCGAATATCACCTGAAATCACGGCCTTGGGTTTGTACTACGAATGCTGCGCAATTCTGATACATCTCACCGTTGATCCTGAACAGCGGATATAGATGTGTAAATACACCTTGTCTCCGACAACCAACCTGTATCAATATCCAACCTAGAGGAATATGCCAAAGACCGAAGAACTGTATATTAATTGCAGTTTGTTAATGTGTACACTTATGAGTGTACAATATATCTCGAAAACGCATAAATCCCAATAGACATGACATCAATAAAACAGAACAATGATACGAACAATGTACATGCATACACCGTTCATCTGCCTAAATTGGAAAGCACCTGTCCGTTACGGTGTGGAAGTTTTCATCTACAAAATGGAATCAAGTGTGAGACTGCGTTTATGTATCAGTATTTGCAATAACTTAAGTAGGCATTTTTTTACATGATGCAATACCGTATGTAGGCATTTATATACATGAAATAATTTATACATAGCCTTCTGAAAATTGAAGTATAGTTTAGAAGGCTATGTAAAAACTAAAATCATATATTGTTTTTTGTTTAGAAAAAATATATAAATATTAAAAATATCCAAAACAATGTTTTGTCTCTTTTGGGCTAAATAAATATGTATTTTTAAATAAATACGAGTTATTTACGCCTATGACACAGTATTTTTTTAATTTAAAAAAAAAGAAACAACAATTTTGATTTGTATAATTATCAATTTAGTGGGCTATGAGCTGTTGGCGTTCTAATATCAAATATAGCTACATATATATGATTTGTGAATTTTAGCGGCGTATGGAAAGGGTCGTTCGATTCGTTTGTATAGCCACACAATACTGACGGTGGCATTTAACATTGTCCTATCTATCTGTCATCTCTTGTCACACAAATACTGACGTGGGCATTTATTAACATTGTCCTATTTATCTGTCATGTATACA
>NW_014038982.1:6097-13392 GCF_001186125.1 Sphaeroforma arctica JP610 | reverse complement strand
AGTAATATATATATATATATATATATATAATATATATATATATATATATATATNTATTATTATATTATTATATATATATATATGTGTGTGTGTGTGTGTGTGTGTGTGTGTGTCTGTATATATATATATAGCGTCGCGCATTTTCATTGGTATATATTTCTGTGTATATGAGAACAGCTAGGCTTCGTTCAATGAGCCCACCAGTTCCTAAACAGTAATTATAAAAGGAGCGTTGAACCTTCACTCAACTCGACATTGGCAAGCGTTCCAATGCCTACTTTCCAGGCACGAGTGTATGCAGTCATGATGGAAACGCGAGGAAATGAAGTCCTAGTCTCAGCTAGTTCGTGGTCAAATAAGACGTCTTCAACTATTCTATTCAAACGGATCATGCGTTTGTCAGTTCTGGCTCTAATTTAATCAAGCGACATTTATACTTTCTTTGACTTGATTCGAAAGCGTCCTACCTGATACCAACAACTGAAGTGTCTGTTCACCAAAGAAATTACAAATATATGATAATTTCTATCGGCACTGAGACTCAGAGAATCCATAAGAAGTATTTTCCTTGACATAGCTAAAAAAAAAACATGTCATACCCCTGTCCCCGAATATCACATAATCGTCAAAATCATATCACCTATTATTCGGATTTAGTGTTTCATTTAGAAGGCTATAGATTTGGAAAATATTATCTTAAAATGAATGCTGAAGCCTGGATAATCATCCGATTTTTAATTGATGTTTTGGATAGACAGTATTGTGTCTCGATCTAAATAGTTAAGCTGAAACTAAACCGCGTTAAATTGCGGCCTCGGGCCCAAGCTGTGACGTTGTGCGATACAAATCCTTCCGCTTCTCACTCAAACATTGACGGCGTCTAAAATAATATCCACAGGTATTACAAAGCGTGCTCCTTCCAAGAGGTCCTGGCCGCCATGTGCAGCTCTCTGTTATGCCACAGTGCCTGTAAAGGATAAAGATTGTACATTAGTCTAGAACCAGATTAAAATATATTGGAGAGATATGAGATAGGGAACACAAACAGGTTAGATTAGAAATCTAAAGTGAGCAGTACTTACGAGCATGGGTTGTCCTCTCGCACAACTGGAGTCCGCTTCTTATTGACCTTGTGGGCTGGCGCTGCTACGGTAGTTTCTTCAGTTGATTTCAAATCCGATTCAGTTTTATCCGAGTCTATCTGACTGCTTAAACTTGGGTCAACAGATGCAGCCTTCACATTGTCAGTCCGGTTCCGCTTATGCGCGCTCCCATCGTGATTCTTTGTTCTCTCGGATCTGAGACTGGGCATGTTTGGGCCCTCGGCTGTCCTTTTGCGGTGCCCATTCTTTTGCTGAATGTCTCCCTCCGACCTCCTGCCATCTGTAGCAGTAACCTCTCCAGAACTCTTATCGTTGTCGTCGGCAGTGCTACCTTGACCTTCGCTGCTGTAGGAAAGGGACCTGCTATGGGTAGACCTGAGTGGATTAGGCCGACTGTTGATTTTCTTGGCTTGAGAACATCCAAAAGAACCATTATTGCTGCTTCCAAGCACTCGGTTGCTTTCCATGCTATCCGAGCCTTCATTGGATGTTTCTGCTTGAACTATTTGCATAACTTGGATTTTTTGCATCCTTGTGGCACTTCCGGAGTCATCTGTGGTTCTCGACTGTGAGTGGAAACTGGCACTGCGATTCTGCGAAGGGATTCGATGTGTGTGATATTTTGAATCGTTGCGAGCCACCGATTGCTTCTGGCTATAACGTTGCACCGAGGTGTGCGTGTTCTGTGTAACATTGCTATCGGAATAGCCAGACCCAGATCTTTGAGCAGACATTTGCTCCGGGTGCGACGTTGAAAAAGGGTGTATAATGTGTCCGGTAGGAGTCGTCTTTCCGATATGCCTGCTGTGCCCAATACAAGGTGGTGCTTGGTTCACGATGTAGTTTGGTCCCTCCATCGGCATCGAGCCGTTACATGTATTAACTCGCATGCTAGGTTGATTTTGTTGATTTTGATTTTGGAATCTGTTGTTGAAACCACCATTGTTTTGAAATTTTGAATGTTGGGGTATAGCAACCTCTGTGGCACAACTCGTTGTATGCCTCCGATCGAACATAACATTCTGTTGGTGATCGAATACATGTTGGTCCGAATACGCACCACCTCCAGTGTTCCGCCTTTGTTGGTTGACACTCTCCTGGGTGGATGGCACTCGTTGCTGCTCGTAATTGACCAGACCTTGCGTTTGATCCGGATATCCACACATACACTGTTGGCATGTCGAGCACGGCTTAGGTGGCATATTATTTTCAGTGCTGCGAACTTCGGAGAGATTGCTGGTTCGATCCTGGTCCATATTGTTTCCGATTACCAATGAGCCTCCTCTGTGTCTTGTATTCGATCCAACTGCTACAGTATAAAGAGTATTTGGTCCGTTGATGGGCCACCGATTTTCGACGTGCACAGACTGTCTTTGCCTCGGAGATAATTGGCTCGCGTCTCCTATCCTCTCTTGAATACGATTTATGTACTCCACATTATTATTTTGTTGCTGATAGACGTCTGCTTGACTCTGAAAGTGTGTATCGCGACTACGGTGTCTGTTGTTGTTCTTGGACCGGTTTCGGTGCTCGTGAGTGCCTTCCCGATCTTCTTCTAATTTGATGTTGGTGCTATATTGGTAAATTCTTCCATTCGTCTGCTCCCCATCCCTTTCCGCAGTAGGAGCCGTGTTTGTGTGTAGTAGGCTAGCAACCGAGTGGTTGCCCAGGGAGATCCGCATCTGCCCCTGCCCCTGCCCATTTCGTTGTTGATTATTGCCCTTAGAGTGTCCACAAGTATAATTGGCTGGACAATCACAGCCATAGATGCCGCAGTCATGCGCGGCACCTATTTTTTGATCATAGGGATGAGCGAATCCTTCAGTAATTTGCCGGGTTCCACAGTGCATATCACCAACGCCATCATGAAAATTCTGGGAATGTTGAACCTCGTTGTGGCTGCTATTCCGGTTATCTATGGGATAGCACCGATTGTTGCAACCAATACCTGATTGACGATTAGCAGTCGTGTTGCTGTAACTAGATGAGCAGCATGGACCGCACATTGAATTTTTGGTATCGTGCGAATAAGCACGCGAAGGTTTTAAATTAGTATTTCGTGTCGAAACTTCATGATCTCTATCGTGCTGTCTCATATTATGCACAACAGATAGGTGATTGTGTGAATTCGTTATTTGTCCACCGTCCATTGTGACATGGGCATCATTGTATCTTTCTAGTGCCATTTTGATGTTTAATGTATATATTTACGTGGTTGTGCATTGGTCTTGATATAGTCGAACGCCATATGTGTCGTAGACTCACATACTCAAAGTCAATAGCAATCAAACTGAGCGTTTGGTCCTCGATATGCCTTCATATAAATCAATCAGATGATGTTTAGTCTGCGGGAAACATTTTTTTTCTCGAGATTTGTATCTGAAACAACGTTCTCTGAAGTTAAAATTTAAATATATTAGTTTTTTTTCTAAATTGCGTCCTCATCGGGGCGATGAGTTGACGGGACTTCATCCTGTGAGCCTGTGACGAACTGACGGTGTCGTTCAGGGTTTTTTTTCCAAAACATACTCGACATAGAAAACATTTTATGTATTTATTTACAAAAACTAAAAACCTTCTTCGCACACACCACTCACCAGAGAGCAGGAAGGCAGTGACCCTCCTGGCCCCAGCTGGGCCAGCCACAGGCCCTCTCTACTAGCCCCAGGGCCCAGGCTGCAGACACCCGACTCAGAGTCCCAGCTCCCCAGAGTTGACAGACTACAGTCGACAGTTCACTCGTGACTCGCCACTGTCGACACTCGACAGTCGACACTCTCGGCAGAGTCGGCACTCGGCAGTTGGCACAAGAAGTGTTACTCAGGCAGTTGCCAATCGCATAATAAAGATTAACTTCAAGAAAAGAAAAAATGTTTTTAAATAAATATATCTGTGTTGGTTATTTTTCTACTTTCTACTCCAATATAGAGTAGAGTAAAGGTTTTGGTTCGTTACAAGTTTCAATTTTGAAGCATAAAAGTCATGAAGAAGGTAATCTTTATAAAAAAAACACTCAGAAAAATCAATACTATACTCCACGAGTCCACACTCCACAGTCCACACCTTCACAGAGACTGAGACTATGAGTCACTGA
The DNA here is from genome assembly GCF_001186125.1 of Sphaeroforma arctica JP610. Taxonomy (NCBI): domain Eukaryota; class Ichthyosporea; order Ichthyophonida; genus Sphaeroforma; species Sphaeroforma arctica. Next base: position 9,195 of record NW_014038982.1, on the reverse strand, counting down.
GAGAAGAGATGAGAGAAAACTGGGAAGAAAAAAAAAGAGAAAGTACTTTATGTATGAAATTTTTGTAAGAAAAACAATACAGTCCATCGCAGAGAGAAAAAATATACCGAAATCCAAGCCCCAAGAAACGACTCCGAAAGAGTGATACTTGCATTTTGTTGTTGTTGTTTTTTTAAACAAATTTATAAAATCGAATCATTCTCCAATATGAAATTTCTTCAATGGGCTTCCTACTCTGCAGCTGCTGCGTGAGTGCCTTGGGGGCTTGAAGCTTGGGCCCTCTCTCTCACCCTAGATTTTATAGCTGTAGGGCCCAGCCGTTTAGGCCCCAGCCACTTAGGCCCCAGCCGCTTAGGCCCCAGCCGCTTAGGCCCTGGGGGAATGGGGCCTGGGGGCCTGGGGGCCTGGGTTTCGTAAGGCGTATTCACTATAGGCTGAGACTCTGAGAGCCTGAGACTGCTAAGCTTATTACGTAGTGTGTGCCGAATAAAAATTGAACTTTAACGCCTATTTTCATGTTCTATATACTATTAAAAAAACGGTTATGCAGCTCAAATATGCCCAACGAAGTTTCAAAAACTGCACTCGAATGTGCACCTAAGATCCACGAAATGAGCTATACTGAGGGTGTCGACCAATCATAAGCTCGCCATCATTTTGATGACAAATATCCCGATTCCCAACCGACGGAGGACCATGTATGTAATAAAAATTGAACTTTACCGCTTATATCGGCCTGTAATAAAGGCTTTAACGGTTAACGCATTGAGTCTTGTTGGAAAAAGGGGGTGGTGACTGGTGACGTGAGTATTTAGGTGACTTCTGGTGCTAGCTCAATGCGTAAACGCATTGTAATTTTTTATTTAGGTCAAATCGATACCGATATTGTGCAACTTTGAGTTTGCAATCTCGTAGCTGTTGTCCTGTCGTTGAGAAATTAGGCCACGAAATTATCGACAGCCAATCATAACTCGCAAAGTAGAACTTTATTTCCACTTTGACATTGAATTGCTATCGTCTGATCATCCCCTACTATTTACATCTCCTACTAGAGCAATGGTACGGCCAAAAATTGAGCAAAAATAGAGGTAGACAACAATGGTCAAACGGGGCTTGGGACTTATTTTTCAAGTTCATGTTGATTTGCACTGCGCCTACAACATTACAATTGCTTGGATTGTTCGAAGCAATGTTCGATCTGAAAACAGATATTTATTGTACAATGCTTTATCTTATACATATGTTACTTCTTTGGCCGCTTCTTTCAGCAGGTAATTGTTGTAATTAACAGCCCAAGTCTTCTGCAGACTATATCCTCCTTTCTCCATTTTACGAACAACGTCACCTTTTGTGGCTTCAGATAAATGCATCTTCTGCTTCGATTATTTCTCCTTTGTGCTGGTTTGTGATGTATCGGCGTCTTTGTCGTTCTGCTTTGCTGCGTGTCATTTATATTCATCGCTCGATATACAGTACTCGTTGCTATTACTACCAAATCCTTTGCCAATTGTCACACCACAGTACGTGTGCATTGCCCTCCCATAACCAACACATTTGTGTGCCTTACCGATAGGATTTGTATCTCGCAATTTCTAGCGCAGCATGTCTGCTTTATGGTGTCACTTGTATTGAATATCGTGTATGACCGTCATGCGTTGTGGTTGCACTATCTGTATTGTATCTGATATGAACATCATATCACTCAAAATCAGCTCTTTCCCTGAAAATCCAGAAGGGAATTTCAAGCAAAATAGTGTAAAGTAAAATTTGTATGATTTACTACCGCGACGAACTGTAAATAAATCTATTTAAAGCGAAATAATGTAAAGTATCATGTTCCTGTATATATGGTGTGCGTGAATCCTCACTAGCAGGACGTTCACGTGCATTGTCCGTCTAATCCTATATAGTTTATATAGGGCACATAAAATAAAAGGTCCGTCTGAAAAAAAAGGACAAAAATAGAGGTAGACAATAATCCAGGTTTGACTGTAATGTACTACTAGTATTTAATATTATATTTATTTTAAAAAGGTACCATCCACAGACCACAGCAAGCTTTATACACGCAATACGGAATACGTACAGAGTAATGTTCCAGTATTGACCATTTAAATCATGTGCCAAATAATTTTGAAACCAACTGACAGGAAATAATTGTTTTGGGGGTTTTTTTCTTTAAATACATTTTTATATAGATTTATAAATAAATGTGTATTCTTCAGAAGGCTATGAAAATACTGCAAATAAGTAGTATTGTCGATATATGTACATAGTATATATAAAAATATAAGTAGTATATAAAATAAGTAGTCATAAAATATCTTCTATATTTTCCCTCCATGCTCCTTTTTACTTTTTTAAAAATGAGATATGAATACATCAGAAATAAATACAGTAAATACATAAACAAATACAACTTTTTCTATTTTAAACAACAGTTGCATTTGTCAACTTATCAACTGTCAACAGTGTCAAGTGATAAGTCACTTCACACTTGTTGATAGCCGCTCGGTTGAATTGTCCTATTTATTTATTTTGCGGGTTGGCCATTATTTTTTTACAACAAATTAATAGCACTTTGTTTCTATTTTTAAAAAAGAGCCATAGCTCAGGTAACAAATATTTACAGATAGTAAACGGTGAGAGTCGATGACTAAATACTAAATACTAGAGTTTGGTGAGTGCTGGCCTGCTGGGCCTGGCTCGAGGCTGAGCTGAGTGGAGATTGGAGAGACTCGTCACTTGAGCCAGGAGGCTCGAGCAGTCGAGCCTCGAGGGCCGAGGGCCCGAGGCACGCCGTACCGTAGGCTCGTACCGTACGCCCTACGGTGTACAATATAAACGAGATTTGTTACGACTGCCACCACTATGCCTGTAACTACGTCTTGCGACCTATGCCTGCGACTCTCGACTGCGACCACTATGCCTGCGATCGGATTTTGCGACCACCAAATCTCAAGCTATTGCCTGCCACCACAAAATCAGACGCTCTCGCCTGCCACCCAATCTCAAAATTTAGTTTATATATCTATTTTTCAAAACTTAAACAGCGTCAGTAGCACAGCGGCAAGGATGGGTGGCTATCTAATATATTT
>NW_014038982.1:1591-5677 GCF_001186125.1 Sphaeroforma arctica JP610 | reverse complement strand
TGTGTGTGTGTGTGTGTGTAGTGTGTGTGTGTGTGTGTGGTGGTGTGTGTGTGGTGTAGTATATATATATATATATATATAATATACACCTATATAGTAATATATATATATATATATATATATATATATATATGCAATATGTATATGTATATATAAATATATATATATATGTTTATGTATATGTATATTTGCATATGTGCATATGTGTATATGTGTATATGTATATGAGTATATAGATATGTATATGTATTATGTATATGTATATGTATATGTATATGCATATGTATATGTTTATGTATGTATATGCATGTATATATATGTATATACATATTTTAATGTATGCATATACAAATATATGTATATATGTATGTATGTATATATGTATATATGTATATATGTATATATGTATATATGTATATATGTATATACGTATATATGTATGTATATATATATATATATGCATGTATATATGCATAGCCCCTGAATAATCAACAACTGATCTCCTTTTTCTCAGGGGGGCTATGATATATGTATTTGTTTATATCCCTAAAACCCTAAAACCCTAAAACCCTAGAATCGCAAGTAGAAGCGTCAGACATAAAACGTGGCATAGTGGTCGCAAGACCAGGTCGCAGGCATAGTGGTCGCAGTCTTAACAATCGCAATATATACTGCACAAACGGCTGTACCCCTCTCTGGACAGTCGACAGTCTTGTAGAGAGGCAACCGCAAGGCAACTCTTAGAGTCTTATCAACTAGATAGAAATACTTCACAAGAAGTCGACCAATTCTTCTCACTCTTCTAGGGTTTCGGGTTTGTTTTTCAGAATCAGAAATTTGCATTTAAACCGATGGAAAGACAGCAATATTATATTTTTAAAGAAAATATACTGACACTTCTGTGAATTTTTTCTTTCGCTTTCGTAGAAGTACGTATTTATTCAGAAGTGTGTTTACGGGAACCGCGATTTTTCCGCTATAAACGTACTTCCAAACTTTTTATTAAAAAAAGCATATTTTCAGTATTTGTGTACAACTTGAAAGTTGAAACCCTCTATGATACATTCCTGGTGCCAGGGCACAGGTGGCTTTCAGAGCAATAATAAGTCTTTCTCAGAAATAAATGTTCAGGCTTTTTTTTTTTTAAATGAACAGAACTGTACTTACTATTTTTTTTAAATAAAACAAAAACAAGTATATACTATATCCAAAATTGCCCGCAGGGCCGCAGACTGTAGAGTCGCAGACCCAGATTTTCAAAGATACTCTTCATTCACCAAAATTGCACTTTATGTCCTTTCTGAACGGATTCAGAATCAGATATTTCTGATCCTGTTTCAAGATAAAAGGCATCTAGAATTTTGATTCTGTGGTAGTATACTTCCTTTTTTTTTGTGTATTTTAAAATACATCTTTGAAATTTAAAAATACAGGTCGAACTATGTTTTCTTTTTTATAAGGCCAGTTTTGCTAACTTTGGAAAATTTAGAGAAAATATAGCCCAAAAAAATATAGAGGTATATTTTGGTATATTTCTAGAGAAATTTTGGAACTGTATATTCACACGCAATTTCAAAATATGGTGCCAGTTGTATTTGAAATATTGTCGAATATTTGCATAGCAATTCCTTTTTACGAGTTGGCAAATGCGCAGAGCCGCAGACACAAAAATTTCTGTTCTGGAGCCGAAAAATTGAAGACAGCGTTTTGATTGACGTATATTAACCAGAGCCAGAGTCCGATTTATTAGGTTCGGTCACCTCGTCAGAGTGGAAATCCTCTGCGGGCTGGTGTAATACTGTGCGTTCGAAGCGATTAAATTCGACATCGTTAACACGTTTACGGGTGTGTTTATTACCCCCTGTAAATTTCAAGGTCGAGGCCTTTCGGTGCTCTGTCCCTCGGATAGTGGTTGGTATTATAATCTTGGGTGATTTATGCGGCTGGATAGCATACCCAGTCTTAACTGGTTTCTGACTATTGTCATCCCAATTGGATAAAGGTGGCGGAATATTTCTACCTGCCTCTAGTTCTATAATACCCTCAAGGTCGGGTGGCTCACGGCCGGTTGTCAGAACAGGCGGGTAATTAGCCTGAAGTTCTGGTGGTAGTACCTCGTAAGGTATAGATACGCTGAGCACATCTGGCTCATATGCCATTTGTGTAGCGCTCGAGTCTTTACGCTTTTCGTGCGTAATTTCCTGTCGACGTTCTGTCCACTTCTGCAGGGCTTCAGTAATGCCCGGAGAAACATGCTCGCGTAAGTGCTGTGTATGTTTTCCTGATCTATATAATCGATCTACATGTTCAACAGTAAAGTCTTTCATAAGGATGGCTAACTGATTTATAAGATCGGTGTTTTCGGTAATTAACTTACTTATGCGCGCTGGTTTAGTAATCTCGGACGTAGATTTGGGATTCTACTTGAGCTTGCCTCCTCTTCTGGTTCCGTTATAGGTTCCTTCTGAGATTTGTCCTTGTCTCCTATAATTGGAAACTCCCTTATAATTGGGAACTTTTCTTTCTGAGTTTCGTCAGAAGAATTGGTTGGGTCGTCTTCAGACGTGTCGCTTGTCTCACTTCTTAGCATCGTAAATGCAAGCTTTGAAGTTGAGGCAATAGTTTGCCCTCGGACTCTGTCAGTGGGAGTAGTCTCTTTAATCGGAGTTGCTACATCCTTATCTGAAGCATTGTCCACTTGACTATTGTTGTCGGAGGCAAGTGCTTCGGCTACTGTGCGGTTAAACACATCGGCAGCGGCGGCGGTTGTTTCTGCGGCAGCGCTAACGGCTTCTCTCTTCATCTTCATCTTTTTAGCTCTACGCTACTTAAAAAGAGTATTGTCTTTCTTGGTCATAGTCTTAACTTCTGGCTACTAGCTTGTCTCTTAAGGACTAGATTGGACAAGAAAATTTTTGTGGTAGTTAATCTACCTTTACGCCTAAGTAGTCTAAGTAAATAATACCTTTGCTAGCTTTAAAATGTGTAAGACTCGGTCTCGCAAGGCGATATTAACGCCTTAGAATATTAAGTATCGTGAAAATTTCAAAGTAAATAAACGAAACGAGACTTTTAGTAAGGTTAGGCATGCCTCGTGAAAACAGCAATACTCTGAGGGATTGTGAGGCTGAGACATTCAGTAATGTTTCCGCCGAAGGGGTTTTATTTAGTGTTTCGTTGTCGCTCTATTAGAAGCTATGGTATGTTTCGTTCGGGCGAATCTGAGAGACTCATAAAATCCTATCTCTAGAAAGAAAGAAAAATTTACTCTTGATGTTCTTAGTTATTGTCTTAACCAATAACTTGCCACTTATCAAGAATTACCGACTTATCCTTCATCAGACTGGCACATCTGGTTGGCTGATCGGAGGATCAACTAGCTAACGTTAATAGTCCGCGGCACTACACGGCGCAGACCCGATCCGTATCACAGAGGTGGGTACTCTACTTAGTAGGTCAGCAAGCGAATATATGGAACATTCGATAGTAACAGTGTTTTGTCAACACCGGCCTGAATTGATTCAGTACATATCTTCCATTGTCGACTCACTTGGCCCAAGCTTCAAATGGGAATTTACTGACCACTTCTTCCCATCAATCTTTCCCGAACCACTACAGCGTCTATGAGAGCCATACCATATGTTCATACATTGTATCATACATACTTGCCATTTTTGAAATAAATAATATTATCCCTATCTAGTAAACACATCAAAATACGATACTAAAACCTACTGAGTCTCCCTGAGGCTCAGTGCGGTATATTTAATCTTATATTTGATTGTCTACGCGGTCTACAAATAATTCACCTCGTGTGAATTACTTGCAAACTAATTCTAACTCCACACTGATAGTGGTTTAAGGGGAATTTTACTACACTCCCCTCAAGCTCAATCGTCACCAGTGATGGAAGAGCTTCAAAAATGAATGACCTCTTAAACTATTGAAAATTAAACAAATAAAACTAGTTGTGTAAATTAAACAAAATAAACAACTTGTGAAAATCCATCTGCTGAGTACGCTCGTGCTTTGGAAACTGGTCTTTTGAACCATCCCGGCTGTGCTGGTATATTTTTACCCCCCCCC
>NW_014038982.1:0-803 GCF_001186125.1 Sphaeroforma arctica JP610 | reverse complement strand
AGTTATACTCGCCTATAAGCTCGAGTTGTGGAATCTTCGTTCACCTCTACACCGTTGTGTAATCTCACGAGGAAAGATAAACTCCGATCCGGAAGTAGATGGTAGACATCTAGTATTCATCAACGTAACGTTGGAATTGTTGGTGTTGTGCCGCTTTCTTCTTCTGCCGAGTTTGCTCGGCTTTGTGATATGCAGCGATATCATTCGGATCGTCAAAAGCTTCGGCTGACTCCCAAGTTGGATCACCTTCCCGCCAGCGAACCAAGTATTCTGTATTTCCTGTGGAATCCTTCTGTCTATGTCGAATGATGTAACGGAACGAGGAACTATCCTGCCACATATGATCTTCTAAAGGTTTTTCGGTGGCTCTATGGACTAATCGCAAAAGTTCCACTCTAACTGGTTTACCTTTGAAATTATCTGGAAGTGAACCATCCTTGTGTTTCAGTTCATATACTTGTCCCTGTCTAGCTTTGACAACGTATGGTCCAAACCTTGGTTGCATTGCTTTGGTTGTGCGACATTTGGACCGTACCATTACCATGTAAACTCCGATGGAAATTACTAGGTTTCAAACTATATTAAACTAAAATACAATTTAGTCAGTTAGGATTTAGCAGTGGTAGCTTGTGTAAGAATGATCGGGACTGCCTCTTGTTAAGAGTCTAAATATCCTCGATCACACAGAGCGTACCTCTAGCTGTTCTTTATTGAATAATTTTCACTAGAAGTACTAAGTGTTCATGACCACATGTCTAATTTGTAGATAGACATAATAACGTAAGTCACGTTACGTTAATACA
>NW_014038983.1:9919-11640 GCF_001186125.1 Sphaeroforma arctica JP610 | reverse complement strand
ATAGAGTGTGTACACATATACGTATATATATATATATGTCTGTGTCTGTGTCTGTGTCTGTGTCTGTATATACATTAGAGTATTCTGGTGTTTTTGTGTTCTGGTGTTCTGGTATCTATCTGAGTCTACTTGAATACTAACACACACAATTACTGACGTGCATATATTATACGCATATATATCTTCACATATGTATATCTACACGACCCAATACTTGTATGTATTGTTTTTCTTCTCTGTGGATCTGCGCAATCCCTCTGGATACTACCGCCTAAATTCCGGTTGTCTCCTTCTCGATCAACATATATCACGATATCGATGAATGCGACATTACTGATACATACCCACCCCCTAATATCCCTGCACACTCATACATATTCACCCCCTAATATTCCTGCACGTATTCTCAGTCTGCTGCATAGATATTAACAATGCTTCCGATCCCTTTAGTACCGTCTTTTCAGACTTGTAGGTAGGCGATTATCGAGCCAACTCCTCCACTCGCACACACTATCATGTACAAACCTGCATAGTAGCGTGTGCCGGATCCATTACACCGTGCTCTCCCATCCGTCCACTCGTTTTACATATGGCTTTATGTTGTTTTCTCTGTCACTGCATTTATTTCAGCTGCTTGCACAGGTTTTGGATTGTGATTTGAACTTTCCACTCAACATTCCATCGTTTTTCATGCTTCAGCCGTCATACTATTGAGCGAGATATAAACGTTCGTTTCTCGTATATATTCCTGCGAATACGCTCCCGCCGAATGAGAAAGCAACACATTTTGGTGATTTGAAACGCCAATGCCACACACACGCGATCACTATCCAAATACATATATATATATATATAAATCTATGTTACAAGCATATACTCATATATCACTGTTTATACACCATACACTACAGCTTCCAATCATTTCAGTGATCTCCCTAGACGCGTCTGAGAAAGTGATTCCTGTCACACAGTCGGTTGTGGTGGTCCGCATCACTAGTGTCAACCCGCGCTTTGCAAAGTGCGATATTGTATGTGTGGGCAGCACCCCATTAAAAGATACCTACCGAGGACTGATAAGGTATTGACTTTAGTATCCTTTAAGATTTTGGACGTGACTACTATCGGGGCCATGTATTCGTCATATACGTAAAGTGTAGGGTGTAATATGTAAGTGCATGCTTTCTGCGTGTTGGTACGTTAAGTGTGGTATGATGTGATGTGATATGTGACGTGCCATTCGTTGCGCGCGATATGAACCCATATATATATATGTGTGTCTGTGTCTGTGTGTGCGTATTTGTGTGTCTGTGTATGTGTGTTACATTATATATATATATATATATATATATAAGTGCTAACTACATAAATGTATGTATATATGTATGTATAAATATCTGTATGTATGTATACATATATATATATATATATATGTGTGTGTGTGTGTCTGTGTGTATTTCTATATGAATAGATATATATATGTGTGTGTGCGTGTGTGTGTGTGTGTATGTATGTATGTAGCATGTATATAGTATGTATGTGTATATATTAAATATATAAATGAGTGTGTGTGTGTGTGTGAGAGTGAGTGTGTGCGTGTGTATGACTTTATGTATGTATATATATATACGTCCATTCGTATTTATATATAAATGTATATGTGTATATATATATATATATATATATATATATATATATATATATATATATTATATATATATATA
>NW_014038983.1:0-9899 GCF_001186125.1 Sphaeroforma arctica JP610 | reverse complement strand
ATATGCGTGCGCGTGTGAATGGAAGTGTGTGTGTGTGTAGTTTGTATACCTATATATATATATATTTGTGTGTGTGTGTATGTGTGTGTGTGTGTTTATGTACGTGCGCGTATGTACGTGTGCGTATGTACATGTGCGTATGTGTGTGTGTTATAATGTGTGTGTATCTATATATATCTCTTGTCAACTGTCTCTCACTTACTCTAAATTGTAAGCCATTCATAATTGCACACAGCCACGCATACATACCATACCTGAGCCAACCCTTCCCCTCGGAAGTCTCACACCGACACACGCACCTGTTTACGCGCATATGCATGTATCGTATCTAGGCAAAGGGATGTTCGGGCTACGCAGAAAGACACAGTGGACATATACAAATCCTTCCGCCCGGGGGATATTGTGAGAGCGCAAGTGGTATGTAGGCGCACACGATCGCTGTGGCACGCTGATGCTACCTATATAGTTGCAAGTCGGATTATGATATCTACTTCACCTTTGATCAACATAAGGTCTTCCCATCGCTCTCTTTTTCCGGGTCTCTGTACTCTCTGACCCGGGTATGACATTGGCGCCAAATATTTGTATCTCAATAGTTAATCTTTGTTTGCTGATAGATATCCCTGGGAGATGCCAAAAGCTACTATTTATCTACAGCAAGCAATGAGTATGGAGTGGTCTTCGCAACCAGCCCAGCAGGTGAGTAGCATTTGTGAAACCGATTTATTTTTCTTGTGTAGTCAATTACAATCAGACCCTGGCTTTATCGATCTACATCAATTTCATGCCTATCTATATATAGTGTGGTTATGGAGTCTTTACGTTCGGAATGCGTGCATATTTCTTTACCGGCATATATTTTTGTGTTCGTGAATAACACCATGATTCAGCTGTTTGCATACCGTGAGAATGTTTGTGTACACTCGCTGAATTATGTACGGATTCTAGCATCACCGGACCGAGTGATCACTTTGTTCAGTGTGATGTGCGTTAGTCCGTGCACTCTAGTACATCGAATTTTATGCAGTATTGCTTATAAAGTTCAGCTTTCTACACTCGACGTAGTGTTAATTGAAGTGTCTCGCTGTTCGAATAGTGTTCGATTCACATCTTAGGCGGCACTGATGCTAGCGTCTCATCCCCGATTTTAATGCATGTTCGCCAGTAGATATTATCGAGCATTCATTAGGGCGCAGTTGGTATCGCAGCAAGCCCTTTTGTCCCAAGCACGCGTTACCATGCACGCAACCACTTTCCTTCAAATATTTGGGTTGATAAAGCATGAAAATTGACGTTGAACCGCAGAAAACATATTCAGTTTGTGTCCTATCCACAAAGCTTGTTGTCTCTCGCTCTTGTTTTAACCTGATTAGTGTTAATTTCATCAATTCTCCAGGCCATACCATGCTTCCGGTCTCGTGGTGTGAGATGATCTGTCCCGAAACACACGTCAGAGAGATGAGAAAGGTCGCTAAGCCATTAGATATCGAAACTATGACAAGTTAGTTGGAATGTAATATATAGGAGTATTAGCAGCATCACTCAAGCCAGTTGAGTTCAATGAAGCAACTAATGTCAGTCAAAATTTCCTTTAGACATATTGTCGGTGTATTGAGATGTAATCTGGGTTTTATATAAGGTTGTTCTATGGAAATTTCTATAAAAAAAGGCACATTACGAACGATCAGTAGTTGATATAGAACCCCCATTAAAAGAAACCTCAAGTTATCATACTACATAGCCCCACTCACTAACGAGAGCCGCAAATTCGCCGAATGCACTCCTGTGCTTTATGTGACTAGAGATTCGAATACCCCCACAAGATCAAGGTTATGAAAATGCAGAGTAGTGAGCATTGACGCCCTCTATAAATGATGACAAGAACAGTGACCCGGTTTGAGGTGCAACCGACACATGCCGATGAGTTATAATATAAATATATATATATATATATCAAAAATACATGTGTTGTTTATTTTTGTTTGATGTATGCCATTTTAGTATTTTGTATATTTAGATCGTTTAGTTTTGTTTGACAACGGGTGGGTGTTGGAAAAAATGAAGACAAGATACATACAGTTTATATGAAGAAATCTGACAATGCAACGTAACTAAAGTTTTCATAATCTAAACAATTATTTAAAGTTAATTAAACTGGTGTAAACAGCAGTTACAGGCGATACGGAACGATCCGCCAAGTTCGGAGAGCATTAGAAATCCAAATTCGAGGTATAAACTATATCATAGTAGAAATTCCTTTCAAGAGAAATACTTTTACTCAGCACCCCTCTTGAACCCTAAGACTGCTTTGATGATTGTGGATCCTACTTGCTTGGACATTCCTAAGCTTTTGCTAAGGAGATCGACCGGATTGTCGTGAGTAGAGACATATGCAAGATCAATCACCCCATTTCGGTCGCTGTCGCGTATATAGTGAAGGCGTATACCGATTTGTTTCAGTCTCTTGGAAGGACCGGTACCAAAAATGATTTTTGTGATACTTGGTCATCAATGTGGATCTTCATCGAGAGTGTCAGAGTATAGCTTAAAGCGTCCATGATGTTTCGAATCTAAGTATTAGCTTAAGTATACTTAGAACGAGCAATACACTCCGCTTCTGTCAGATAGGTGTATGATTAAACAGGTTAGAGCCCTCGTATAGTCGATTTAGGAAATAGGGGTGGAGTCAAGCGTCTGGTCAGCGAGTCTTTTCGGTATGTGAGGGCAAAGGATGTAGTCCCGGTGAGGTAGATAAGAATGCAAAGCAGGGCGTCGTAGTGGGACTCCAAGGGTGCGATGCTAAAGGCGGTGAGCTGGTTGAGAGCATATGGAATATACACACGAGACATGGTGGTAGCATAACTCAAAACACCTAAAAGACGGCGGCATTTACCGTACAATACAGAACCAGTGAAGGAGTCCAGGATTACTCTGGGTGGATGGTCATGGATATTGGAGGTGTCGGTCAAGCGTTAGATGTATTGGGCTCAAAACAGAGAGGTATATGCTTCAATAGAATTTTGGACAACGTGGAAACCAACAACATGAAGGCAAGGCTGATGTTCGTCAGAGTGTACCTGGTGGAGAGTTTGTTGAAGAGCCACATATCGTCACCGGTGTGAGGTATCACCGCAAATTTTTTGTCGACATGAATTATTGACTATATTGCGTATTGACCCAAATGCACTCGTCAGCGGCTGTCTGGCGAAAATCGCGAGCAGAGAGAAACGCTAAGATCCGTGATTCCATATACGATCGATGGAGCTTGAATACTGTATGTGGAAGGTAAAGTTGGAGATCAATGGAGACATTTGGTGGGCACTGTAAACTAGCTACTTCCTGACATAATAGAAGCACACGTTTACGTAAATCTTAGATCTGCAATACCTATAAAATGTAAAAGGAACAAAGCGCAGACCCAAACAATCTAAATTTGGGAAAACACTATAGTATACATTGAAAGACCATCGTAGATAACAGGTGATTTTCCTAGAAATATCACTTTTCTACAAAATACTGAATATGTACAAGGCCGAGTCTCAGGCAAAGGAGGAGACATGTCGAGTCCTCCTGGCATCATTACGACCACATTACGAATTTTGTGCACCCAAATGCACTCGTCATCGGCTGCCTGGCGAAAATCGTGAGCACTAAGGGAGAGGCTAAGTTCCGTGATTCCATAAACGATCAGCTTCTGTAATTTCATACAAACCACGATGGAGCTTGGGTACCGTATGTGGAAGGTAGTGTTGGTGATCAATATCGAAAGAGGAGAACTAGTATAAAATCAACTATTTACAAGGTAAGAAATCTACTGTGAAATAAGACATGTTGAGACCTCCTGGCAAGCAAAACTAGATATGCCCGTCTATACCTTATATGAGGTTGAGAACTCTAGGTAAAAACAGTGGATTCACAGCACCAGCTTAGTGTTTTGTTTTTGAATTGTATTTTCTTAGAATGGATTGAGATATATGGTATGACGCCGAGATTAGATTAATTAGATATATGTTATGACGATAGATTCGAAGCATGATTGCAGTCAATCGATACCGTTTCAATTTCTGGTGACACCTGAAATATATCTAGACAGAAGTAGTGAGTGATAGGAATTCAACTATATAGACAAAAATGTCAGTTTAAAATGCCTTTACCTTTAACTCACTATCGAGAGAAGTAGTTAAACTAAATTCTTTGAGCCTTCATACTGTTGCGTTGGGGAGTGTGAGGAGAAGGAGCTCGTGATATCAAAGCAGGCCCCCGAGTTGATGATATATTCAATATATTTTCAAATAAATATAGGAAAAATACCATAGAGAGTTGCCTTAGAAACAGAGGTTTATACTATCATATAGCGTTGTCGTATAAACAACTAATATTAACAGTATATAGCTCACTACAACTTAAGCTATGCTGAACCTTATCTTGAAAGACATTGTACGAAGTGGTTCACGGTATGTAGGATGAAGGCTATTTAAAGGTTCGATTTTTGAAAAGTTAACCCTGATGGTTTTTATACACTGATTTTTAAAAGCATGATCTTTCAAAACCCATACATATCAATTGTCAAGTAGCACCAGCCTCGGGTGGGGACCCCTAGGGCCTGTCATCTGCCACACCGATATAGTTATGGATGAAATTGTACAGAACAGGAAGATTAAAAACACTACCTGGTGTATGTTCTCTTTTTTTACGGGTATGTGAAACTTGACATAGTAAACTATAAATGGTACGCCACGCTACATACAATTCTTTAGCAAGAGCGGAACCGCTAAACAAAAAATACTTGTTAACGTAACTGCACATAGACAGTTCAAATAAAACCTGTAAATAAGCTACATAACTGTCCCCTGTGATCAAAGGTCTTAAACTTATGTAAAAGACACTATCCGGTATTCACAGTTGGTGAGCCACTGGCATGATATATCTACCAAGTTTACCTTGAATATTACACACATACCTGAAATACATAGCCACTTTCCTGAGGTGCTCTCTCGACTTGTCACTGATTTTCAGAAAACAGTCAGAGTTATTAACTACTGATTGCAAGTTTGTTAACAAATGGTTCCATCTCGCTGAGTCGCGTTGGGGTTCATTTACAATTGGCTGCAAAACATAACAGACAAGTACCCGAATAGGGATAGTATTATTTATTTTAATTTGGATAAATTGGTCGTTGACACACTCTGAAGCTGTGGAATTCCAGCTGGACTTAACTAAACATATTCTGTGGGGGCAACCCCGCAATGGCAACTAATATCCCAATTATTAAATAAGGCGAATATAACTACATCAACTGTAACGTTGTTTTTTCCCTTACATAAATCCTAACCTTAGATACGTGAACTTATTAGTTAAATACAAGACGAGCCAATCTGTGTCGACCGCAAAACCGATACGCTCATGTATCCGGAATCCTATTCTATTAAGAAGGCACTATGGAAACACACCGTGATTTATCACATTCTTAGCTGAGTTAGGAGAGTCTAAACAGTTTGATCAAAAACTCTAGACTCTCACAACACATGCACCCAACAAGAATGCAGTCGAGGCTATGCCGATTGAAACGGTATTAGATCGTAGAGACATGGAACCAGCTAAGGCCGTGTATCTAAGACCACAATCTCTAAGCGGACCTAAAGCGCCTTCAACTACTTAAGTCGCTGCTTAAAGATCCGCCATGAGTTGCGAAACAAATGACGAAACTCTGATATGAACTCTGATATCAAATTTAAATAGATTTACCAGGTTAATTCATATTCACGGAGGCATATGTCAACTATTGCCATCGCTCACTTTGTCCGTCCACAAGTACCACTGGATTCTTCGCAGGTGACAAGTGATTAGCACTTTTACAGACCTCGAGACATCAGGACAAGCCACTGACACGTTTCAATTTTAGGGTCGTGTTCCTCTGCCAGTTCTATATTTGACAGAGAACAAGTACTATGAAAGAATGCCTGAAAAAGAACCAGGTTTTAGGGAGAATTCTAGACTAAGGAAATTATCAAGGGTCGCCAAAATGCGAAGACGACCAGCAAAGAAAGAAATTTACAATGAATGTAGTTATGCATCAATAAAGAGTAGCACATTCACCCCATTTTATCTTAGGAGCTACGTATACCTACCAGTACGATGAGTCTCTACAAAATATTCTCGACGATAAATTAGAGGTATGCTGGTTTAGGGATAGCTTAGCCTTTAGTGCAATGTTTCTATTAACTACTCTCTGATCGCCCGGGGACTTGCAAGTCCGTAGAGGACCAAGTGGGCCACTGTATGCGAGCAGAGGAGTCTATAGAGGACCAAATGGGTCATTAGGACAGTGGGGGATCTAATACCGGCACTGTGGACACATTATTGGTACGAACTCCAACAGCTAGACATATTGCCCGCAGACATTACCACACGTTTTAAGAGTTTATAGATTGCTACCAAAATTCGCGATATTACTATATCCACTGGTCTAACCTTTGACTAGTACATATACAAAATCTGTATTCTAACAGTACTAAACCCAAGCGTGTCATGGATGATTTAGGAGTGATGATGATAGAACATTCCCCACGATACGCTTTTTTATTTTTATTTTTATTTTTACCCTTTTGACCGCCCTCTCGAGAGAGCAAGCGTGTAGGAGTTACAGTCTTCTTATATTACCTACTCGAGGGATGATTTTCCACTCGAAGGCGTGACAGAGGAAAGGGTATTTGTTTATAAAAAGGATGCCCTTGGATTATAGGGGGATCTTGTAATTATTAATGAATACCAAAATTCTAACAAGCATGTTCGAAATTCCTGGTATAGGAAGCCCAACACATTTATTAACATCCTTCCATCGATAGAAAAAAATTCATTTTCACTCACTAAGTCTTGAAGTATGACATAAATTATGCATTATATCTGGAGGATATAGTGTAAACGTAAATGTAAACCTTTATCACCCTTTTATCACGCATCAAGGACATCGTTCGCCACAATCCTGTGGTATATTGTGAGATCCCAGTGCTCACCGGTTAGGTTATAAAACTCCTTATGATTGTATATACAGTATAAATCTTTCGTTATATATAAGAGCCGAGATCGACAGTCGTTCTATCTACTAATCAGTTGATTGTATGACTTCGTATTTTTAAGATATACTTATCACTTTCGGTCGATCACATGCCACTTTAAAGAGAGTATTTTAAATAAATTACTTTTAAAATAACTCGAAAGCCGATGCTGTGATCTATTCTTACTGTACAGTTCGATAATTGAGCTGTGAAGCATACAAGCTTCTACTAAAGAACTGTACATAGATTGGGTTGTTCTCAATTAACCTGTTATAACACTCCGCCTGCAGCGTTGTCCGATGCATTCGTAGCTATTTTGAAAGGTACCTTGTCTATCAAGTGACGCATCACAGATACAGTTTGAACGGCAGTTTTACTATATGCATAGTCTTCTCAAATTCAGCTGTCCATATATCTCCTAGTGCATCTTTATGTAAACATAAGTAGCCAAAGATCTTGTGTGGAACCCCGTTTGCAAAGTAATTTATATATCCACAAAGACCGTTAACATCCTTTCCGGTTGTAGGAGCTCTCCAGTCTGAGTTATGATTCCTTTTACTTGAATTTATCACCTGGGATAAGGCATCCAAGTAGTTGGACCTTATTGCCTCATTGATCTTGAAGTTGTGAGCGTTTAAACGCGGAAGGACTTGTCTTACGACATATTCAGGACCTTCCCGCGTTGCCGTGAAAATAATAGTATCATTCAAGTGATCCGTTTCTTGAAGCATATCTTCAATCAGATCATCCATGATCTGTTGGAAGAAAGCAGGAAGTATATGGTGCCCAAACGGTGCTCCACTAAAAACGAAAAAGAATTCGATGGTCCTTAATGATCTGTACCTGATATTACCCTTGGGTGAATCCATCGTTGGAAGTACTGTAGCACTCCCACGCAATCTCAGCATCTCGTTTATACGAGGCAGATGGAAGTTATGTGTAGGTATGGTCGTATAAATAGGGCTCGTATTTAGAAATACACAACCTTCATAAAATTAAATTGGTCCACTGTTATAAAAGGTGCTAGGTTCGAGGGCTTAGTTTACTTCGATAACTTCGTCTTTTAAGCACTGTTTTTTTTTGCTGTGAAATAACTTATATCTGTCTGCGAGAGTCGCAGTATTGCGAGGATGTCTAGAACGTAGTAAAATCGACACGCATTACGTCTATTAATAGCACATTGTGTTGTCTATATGACCCGGTCGGGAACAATCAAATTAGTCATGTATCAGGAATCAAATCCTTTATTGTTTTCATTGGTGGCGACTGTGGCGTCGAGATATTGTGTGTGGTGGAATTGATCTTCTATATGCGCAATTATAGTTTGATAAACCCGACTATACAAAAAGATATATGACACATTTCGATATTAAAACTATATATTAAAACTGTATTCGTTAGATATCTCGAGTATAAATAGATCTCCCTGAACATTTCTATGATATAGAAACATGTATTATTATCTGCTGCTTTCTCGTAACATATAAGTTCTTCCCCGTTTGACACAATTATATCAAATCATCTACAGTAATTTCTGACACATATAAGCGTAAAGCGTTGAGAAAGATATGGGCTTTGAGAAGCTGGGTCCAATAATGTGTTAATAATAGAACGTTTAGAATATACTGATAGTACAATACGTTTATGTTGTTCATGCGTCAATCGTCTCAAAGTTCCACCTGAGTTAAACTGGTCCACTGCTAACGGTGATAGGTTCGAAGGCGTAGTTGACTTTTAACCACTGTTTTAATTGTTGTGAAATAATCTATATATGTTTCAGGTATACAAGTAATTTTAGGTATGCTGATATTAAAAAATATACTTCTGTTCTTCAGACTTCTTGTTTTTGTACTTTTCCTCGTTCTGGGGTGGTCGCGAGTTGATAAGAACCCGTTAGATTTCGTTATAAGACGTGATGTATATCCCATGCGTCTTCTTGCAATTGTTACAATATGTAGAGTACTTACAAGAGCCTATATATTCACCAAAGAAGTTCTGGTTTGTACTTATATTGGTGGACAACAGCGTCACACTCCACATAGAACAAGTTTTGTTTAATAACCTTTGTGCCGTTGTTTGATGTTTCTGATACACCTTTGGCCAGGCGGTTTCTGGTGAAATACCTAGCTCACAAGTACCTTGTGTATCACCTTTTTTTATGTTTATTACCACTAATTTGTCTAGTGATAAGCACCAGGACTTGCTAGAGGTATTCTTGGTATCTATAGTCCTTCCTTGAGATCGCATTAGTCGGTTCTTTGTCCATTCTTCGGCTGTACAAGGCTTAACTAAGTTATCCCACTCAAATTCAACAACTATGAAGTGAACTTATCTATTTTTGTGTTCAACCATCTGAACACTTCCTGACGAAAATATCTATTCATTATGTTGAGAGATTACATGCACAAACATTGTCTCCAATGCCTGTGTATATTCTACGCACCAAGTCTCATCAGGGAGCTCGGAAGGCGGTCGTCATAAACTAAAAATCGAAAGTCCTGACGGGGCATTGTTATCTTCTCCATCTATGATACTTGATAAAAGTGGCATTCGTTCATCACAGTAGGAAAGCTCTCTGTGTGGCTAGGGTAAAATAAACATCTGCGGTCTTGGCTTCCCTATTGAAGTCCAACCATAGCGCCATGAACACTGCTCCTT
This sequence comes from Sphaeroforma arctica JP610, assembly GCF_001186125.1. Classification (NCBI taxonomy): domain Eukaryota; class Ichthyosporea; order Ichthyophonida; genus Sphaeroforma; species Sphaeroforma arctica. The sequence goes on along the minus strand of NW_014038983.1, from coordinate 186 downwards.
GGTACTAGAGAATGCATTACACCGTCAATTAGTAGAGAGTCGTCGGGTGGGTTTTATGTAGCTCAAGCGCTATTAACAACTTGAAATTTGGATTTTCAATCAAAATAAATAAATATTTAATATCCAGTAGGGAGTCTGGGGATCCCACAGTCCCACAGTCCCACATCCGCGAAAAATGTCAGGCCA
>NW_014038984.1:11991-13399 GCF_001186125.1 Sphaeroforma arctica JP610 | reverse complement strand
TATACATATACATATACATATACATATACATATACATATACATATACATATACATATACATATATATATACATATACATATACATATACATATACATATACATATACATATACATAAACGTATACATATACATTAACTTATACCTATACATATACATATAAATATACATATATATATGCATATATATATATACATATACACACACATAAACACGCGATAAAAACCAAAGCGATCACACATATCCGCTTTTACGTATGCACAAACAGTAATCACGCGTAGGTATAGTCATATACACAGGCACGCATACAAATACATACCCACATTTTATGCACAAATACACATACAGAAAAAAACCTAAAACCCTAAAACCTTAAGACCCCACCTGTGTTTCGGAGTTGCGCAGTGCATCACAGCTGTCAGACAGAGTGGCCGTGTCCACCATGCCTCTACGCTTAGCACTGTAACGAAGCAAAGGTAGAGAAACATCATAACCCCATACTAGCGTGTATATAAGGTCTATGAAGACAATGTTATAAGAACTATATACTCGTATGTTTACAAGGTCTACGATAACAATGTTATGAGAACTATATACTCGTATGCTTATAAGGGATACGATACCTATGTTATTAGAACTATATATATAGGTATATGTATATACATATATATATGTTATAAGAACCATATATATATATGTGTGTGTGTGTGTAAATGTACATACATATATATGTTATAAGAACTCTATACTCGTGTGTTCATAAGGTCTATGATATCAATGTTATAAGAACTACATACTCGTATGTTTATAAGGTCTATGATAGCAATGTTATAATAACTTTATACGCGTATGTTCATAAGGTCTATGATAACAATGTTATGAGAAATATATACTCGTATGCTTATAAGGTCTATGATGACAATGTTAGTCATGCGCTATGATTTGGTGAACCTTATCATCACCAGGACAGGTTAGCTACATGCTCTTTGAAGTCTAGTATAACAACTGTAAGTGTTCTATGAAGTCTAGTATACCAACTGTACGACAGTCCTGCACTCAGCGAACCATATAGCCACACGGATACAAGAACGCTATACTTCTCGCGCTCTATACTCTATGTATACACAACAGACTACCGAAGATGTGAGTTCAATGGTCACTGCTACGATATACGATATGGGTTCAAGGCTTTACTACCATAAGTAGTAAATAAGTGCTGTGACAGTCGTAGAAAGAGTACACGGGTGGCGAAAGCCACACAAATCAGCAACGTACCAGTTGTCGTATGGGGTTACAGGGTTTGGTGTGTAGTGTGTACGCTTGAAGATTCAGAAGCTATATACAGCGAGATTACATTCATGCCAAACACTGATTATGGACTGCTCATATATATACATATATATATATATA
>NW_014038984.1:1578-11571 GCF_001186125.1 Sphaeroforma arctica JP610 | reverse complement strand
ATGTATGTATGTATGTATGTACGTATGTATGTATGTATGTATGTATGTATACGTATATATACATATATATATATATATATATATAAAGATATATATGTGCGTCACGGTTGCACTTACGGGACCATGTCGCTGTATGATCTAGATAAGTTTGGGTTATCTGCGAGGTCTGCGTTGATGCCTATGACAGGTCTCAGAGGGCGAAGGAGAGGGATGATATCGCCAGTCCCATTCTTGCGCGTCAGTGACTTTCGACTGCGATGCATTTAACGTAAATCAGTTTCAATTGACGTCGAGAGAGTGTGTGCAAATATTCAGTAAACAATGAAGACAGTGTAATGACTCATCATCTACCCTGAACGCCTGTACGGGTGTTCGGTGTATTCTGCTTAGTAGGATGTCGTGCCAGTGCGCATCGTTATACAGTAAGCGGTGCCAAGTGAACAACTCAGCGCATGCGTATCAATACGATGCGTGCGGTATTGGCGCAAACCTAAACCAGCCACAAGTGGTAGTATGTGCATCTATGCAAACAGACAGGTCTGAACGGGGACTACAGCTGTGAGTGTACAGGCAACGAAGACTACCGAACGTATTCCCTAAGCCCACATCCACAGACTGCATCTAGATCTCATCTAAATCTCATCTAGACCTCATCGAGATCTGCATACTGTCCTCTATACAATGGGCGTGCCCGACCCATGCATGACTCATCGATGACTCATACCTGTCGGTCATCCGCCGGTTAACGAGCGGACGGTACTTGACCTCCACTGTGGCTGTTTGGGATAGATCGTTCTCATTCAGCACTGTCATTGGGGCGTTTTCTAGGAATTCGGATAACTTCCGCGACTCCAGACTCAACGGATTGCGCCCGGAGGACATTGCACCTGCACAAAAGGGGTATGTTTGCGTTATATTTGACACGTTTTGTTTGCGTTATGTTTGAAAAGTTGTATTTGAGCTATGATTAGAAAGCCGTGTTTTACTTATGTTTGAAACGTTTTGTTTGCGTTATGCTTGATAAGTTATGTTTGCGTTATGTGCTCTCCGTTATGTTAGCTATGCTTGAGATTTGTTTGGGAAGTTATATTCAAGAAATGTTTGAAGAATTTTGTTTTGCGATATGTTTGCGTAATGCTTAAGGTATGTTTGAGTGCCACACGGGCGGTTATGGAGTGACAAGACTGGTTTGAACTTGATAGAGTACCAGTGTGCCTGAACGGAAGAGTTTTTTCTGCCTACACTGAAGGTCTGCGGTTATTCCTCCGTGCGAAACCTAAGAACTAGATGTTCAGTATGTGTACGTCAAGTAGGTAGGGTGTAGATAGCCAGTCTATATGGCGTGCTACTACTACGGCATGAAGTACCTCTGATCTGCAGTTTATAATGGGAACGGGTTAGTATATACTTGGCGTGGTCATCGCTACCAGTGGCAAGTGTATGGGGTTTAAAATTATCCACTGACATAAAGATAACATATAGGTTTCACAGAGTTCTGGGTACGCATCTGCGTTTAATCGTAACACTTTGAGCACATAGATTTCCCCCAAACTACATACACACATAAGTTGAATACTGATACACACATATATACACGCATATACTGAACACAGATACACATATATATACACGCATATATTAAACATAGATACACACATATACACACGTATATACTAAACACAGATACGCACATATATACACGCATATATTATACTAGACACACACATATATACACGTATATATAAAACAGAGATACACACATATATACACGTATATATTAAACAAATATACCCACATATACAAGTACAGATACCACTTTCTACATATAACTGGTACACACACAAAAACCCACAGACAAATCACATTTACGCACCCATAAACTAACCCAGAGAGTAGTGCACATATATACCACACATATACACACACATACACAACCATGCACACACACCCACAAACTCACCCAGAGAGTAGTACACGCATATACTATATATACACACATACACAACCATACACACACATACACAACCATACACACACACCCACAAACTCATCCAGAGAGTAGTACACGCATACACCACATATATACACACACATACACAACCATACACACACCCACAAACTCACCCCGAGAGTTGTGACGGGGTGGTGCACCCAGTGATCTCGTCCACTGAACGTCCGCCGACTCCACACCGCCATCAAACACATCCACAAGTGATGGATGCACAAAGCTATCATGCGCAGTTGCCATGGCAACGGCTGGCGTGTGTAGTGAGGTGTGATGAGGTATGTCCGTAGACGTACTGCAACGGCCCAGCGTGTTGTTCTTGGGGATGGGCATGCTTTTGTACCGCACGGTGTGTCTGTACTTCTTGACAAAGCTCAGCATATTCTTGGGTTCATCCTCCGTCGCCTTTGCCTTCGTCTCAGTCATAGCTTTAGCCTTAGCCTTAGCCTTAGCCTTAGCCTTAGCCGTAGCGTCAGTGTGCGGGTCGGGTCCCTCTCCTGCCTCAGATAAAGGCGTATCACCCCCCCCGTTGGTGCTGCGACTGCTCTGGCTACTGCCATCCTTCCTCTGTGTGTGGTGGTTGGTGCGTGTCTCTGCCAAACCCGTGTGGCGCCTGTCCTGCGCGGAGGTGTTGTGTATGTCACCCGTATTACTATTCGTATTCGAGGTGTTGTGTGCGTCATCCGTATTACTATTCGTAATACCATTGCTCGGTGTAGCGTGGTAGGTATCCCTGTCGTCTGACTTGTGCCCGTCGTGGCTGTGGTCCGCAACGGCTTCCCCTACACCCCTCTCGCCGTCGTATACACTGCGCCTGTCCTCTGCAGTACAACAGCCCCTGTGCACACACTCGCAGCACAGAGACACACCCGCGGCTGTACCGTCTATTGCCGACTCTTCCACGGGCGGACTGAACTCTCTCCCAATCTCACGCACACAGACGTGCAGTTTGAAATAGTTGAGACTGTCACCTGTCGCCACGCCATCCCCACGCAAGGAACGGCTTGTGCTTGTGTGTGGGGGGGGTGGCTCTGTGAATAGGTCTGACTTGGGCCGAGGACGTGCTGCTGAGCTCCTCCTAGCACCCGCCCCAGCCACAAGGTCAGGGCGCTCGAACGCCCGAACCACGGGTGAGTGTGTGGCTGTGTCTGTGTCTGTGTCTGTGGGTGGCTGGCCGGCTGCTTGCACGGCTATGTGGGACCGGTCGACTGCAGTGGCGGGTGGGGTTGTGCGTGTCTGGTCCAGTGCATCGGTGGGCTTGGGTGGGTTCGTACATGTACATGCACGATCCTCCACATGCGTGTAGGCGAGCTCACCCTCGGCCTTGGCCTTGGCTTTAGCCTTAGCCTTAGCCCTAGCCTTAACTATAGTCTTAGTCTCGGTACCAACCCACTGTCCCTGGCACTCGTCCGTGCTGGGGGGTGCACCTCTTGGGAGGGCTTTGGGCGGCTTCTGCACCGCCTGACTTACCATGGGCGATGACCCTATCACCTCCCCATCTGTGCCCTGTCCAGGACCCGTTTTGTCCTCCATGCGCCTGTCCTGTTTCTTGGCCAGGTGTCCAAAATCTGTCATGGAGGGCCGAATGCCACCCGGGGATTCTGAGTGTGCGCGTGTGTGGGTATGAGGGTGCGTGAGAGTCTCATCATCCGTCAACGGTTGCTTATGTATCACTCGCATCAACTGCACCTGTGTGTACTGTCCAGGCCCTGCTTTGTCCTTCATACGCCTGACCCCCTGCTTTTTGACCCGTCCCATTTCGGGACTCCAACTTGGGCACCACTGTCCAAAAGTTGACAATGGGGACCGTAATGCACCCGAGGATTCTGAGCGTGTGCGGGTACGTGGACGCGTGTGCGACTCGCCCCCTGACAACGGCAGCTTGAACACCACTGGACTCAGTTGCATCGCTGAGTGCCTGCGGGTGTGTGGTACTGGTGACTGCGTGCGTGGGGGGGTTGCCGGGGGTGTCCCGGTTTTCGTCCCGGTTTCCGTCCCGTTTTGTGGGTTTGACTGCGGTATAGTACTTCGCCTGCCCTGTTTGTCTGGGCGTGGGCTCGGACGTGGCCGTTGACTGCACAGTGCATCGTCCACCTGCTCTAAATCCCCGCCAAAAAACCTTGTGCCGCATTCTAATTGGCTAACGCTAACAGATGGTTCAAGATACTCGGTGACGTCACTAAATTTGTGGACAAGAGACCAGGACGGGCGAGATGACATGCTGTGTCTTCGTGTTTGCGCTGCGGCGATCTCTTCAGCAGTGAACACTCGGTTCACACTGGGCAGTGGGGCGTAGGGAACGATTGGTGAACGGATGGGTGACAAACGGATGGGTGTTGAACGGATGGGTGTTAAACGGATGGGTGTTAAATGGATGGGTGTTAAACGGATGAGTGTTTAACGGATGAGTGTTAAACGGATGGGTGTTGAACGGATGGGTGTAAAAGGATGGGTGTTAAACGGATGGGTGTTAAACGGAATGATGTTAAACGGATGGGTGTTAAACGGATGGGTGATCAAAGGATGGGAGTTAAACGGATGGAAGCTGTTCGTTGTTTAGTTATTCGTTGTTTCCCTTAGCTGTGAATACGTTATTCCGACTCGTCCGCCAAGCACACATACATAGACGCTACACTTGCATAGTACTTCATCAGGATATATGTGCGAACTTGCTAGCACGGTTGCACCGAGTTGTCGGCAGGACCCAAATGGCCCATGGAAACAAGATGCCTGGCATTGAATCATAGTAACGCTATTTGCACATTCCTGTATCTCGCATCCATACACAGTAGCTAATCTATATATATATGATGCGATTCTATAATAGACCTGTCCCTATTGAATGTGCTTTCCTAGTAGATATGTCTTGATTGAATGCGCTTTCATAATAGAATCTGTCCCTATTAAATGTACTTCCTTAATAGATCTGACCCTATGGAATGTACCTTATAAAAGTTCTGTCCCTATGGAATGAAATTCATAATAGATCTGTCCCTATTGAATGTACTTCCTTAATAGATCTGTCCCTAATAAAATGTGCTTGCATAGATATGTCCCTATTGAATGTACTTTCATAATAGATCTGCCCCTGTGGAATGAACTTTCAGAATAGATCTGTCCCTATGGAATGTACTTTCATTATAGATCTGTCCCTATTGAATGTGAATACCTGGTAGCACGTATCTTTGCTGCTGCGACGGTTTTCGGACTCAACTCCGATCCTTCTCGCAGGTCGGCAAGAATAGTCGACTTTGCCTGAGAGTTCGCTCTGTATTGGGTTTGGGTGAAGAAATACAAGTATAGAGTATGTAACATATTTGCGCTTTCGCTCTGTATTGGGTTTCGGTACAGAAATACAAGCTGAGAATTTGTATATGTATCGTATTTCCGCCTAGTTATAGTGGTTAAGGCTACTCAGGGGTAGGCCTTTTCATTATGAATATTCAGACCAAAGGCTAGAGTATGGCTTTCAGTCAATACATCTAGAAATTCAGTCGGAGATGGGGCCTTTTCAGGGGGCTATAAGTCGATGGATTTAAAACACTGCCGTATCTGTACCACAGAAAATGTTTCTGATAGACCATCAGTCCCATATGAACACACGTTAGTAAACCCTAAAACCCTAATGCACAGACCCCCTGGTAGCACACTGTAGCCTACAACATACCTGCGGATCCTAACCGCTAGGTCATTATCCCGACTCGGAGAAGTACTTTCGAATTCATCCAACGCATGCACAGGCAGACTGTGCACTAATAGAAGTGCGTCTGCGGCTGTCCCTTCACTTGTATGTGTGCGATGTGCTGGAGGGGTGTGTGCGAGTGTATGTGTGTGTGTGTGTGTGTGATGAGGTGGGGGCGAGGGTGTGTGGGTGTGTATGTGTGTACGATGAGAAGGCGGCCTGTGCGTGTATATTTGCATGTGACGAGACGGTGGGGTGTGTGAGTGCGAACGAGTGTGTGTGTATGTGTGTGTGTGAATGGGTGAGTGGGTGGGGTGAGATGGAGGGGTGTGCACTGACCCACCCACACGCCTGGCTCCAATGCTGCGTAGGTCTACAGCCGGTGGGGTGAGGCATATGCGGTCTGTGGCAGCCATACCCTCAGTCGGGTGGGCGGATGGTTGTGCCTGTGCATGTACTAGCTCATCTAGCGCTGTGGTTGGCTGCTGTGCTTGGGTGTGTTCGGGTGTATCTGTGTGTGTGCGTGGGGGTGCGGTCTTTTTCGATGCGCGAAGAGTGCGCGCCTCGATTGGACCGGCGGTTTTGCCCAAGTCCTCGTCCGTGGTACAATTCGGTCCTTTTTCAGTTTCGGGGTGCGACTCTAGCAGGTTCGCGATGACGTCCTCGGATGCGCTGTTGACAAAGACGGAGTGGGTCGTGGTCTGCACCACCAGTGACGGGTGTGTGTGCATGCGGTCCTCTTTTGTAAGACAGGTGCACGACGGTCCGTTTCTGTTCTTTTGCCCTGTTTTGTCGTGGATCGTGGTGGCCATAATGGTTGCCATGTCACTAAGCAGGGATTGGGATGGGTGTGTGTGCGCGACCGAGTCGTCGTCCCAGAAATCCGACCCAGACCCAGCGGACGTACTACAGTCCTGCCCCACAATCTGACCGTCGCTTCTCGATATCGTGTAAGAGTCGGCAGAGGTCACACACCGCACACCGTAACCCGTGCACGCGGAAGCAGTCGCTGTCTTACCAAGGGCACGCTTGGTATCGGCCATCTGGCCCAGTAATAAAACATCTTCAGGCCGTACAACACTTCCTGGTCCGTTTTTGCTGCCTGCTCGTGATAGAGGCAGGGAGCGTGTGCACTTTTTGGTGCGTTTTGGCCTGGATCGATGGCCCGGCGGTGGCTCATGGGTCGCATAGTCCATCGATTGGGCCCTGAATTGGTGTCAGAGATATCAATCGCTCGCATTAGTGTACTTGTCAGTCAATCAAGCTGTCATCGCGCGTACAAATACTAATACCAATGCCAGTGTCAGTGTCAGTGTCAGTGTCAGTGCCAGTGTCGGTGTCAGTGTCAGTGTCAGTGCCAGTGTCAGTGTCAGTGTCAGTGTCAGTGTCAGTGTCAGTGTCAGTGTTAGTGCAGTTGGCGATCGATGATTTTGTTTCGGCTAACTACACTGGGTGTATCTGCATGTTCACAATCCGTGCTACTGCATGTGTCGATGAGCACTGATGACCGACTTTTGAAGTCAAGTCCCAGTGCCAATGTACCACATAGATTTTCGGTTGGGTGCCATGCTCGTTGCCATGGTTACATGTGAATAGGGCCACATCAGTCTCAACTCTTGTGGCTAAGACGGCAAGTCTAACATTTTGGGTATCGCTTATGAATGGACATTGTCAACCCCGCATGCGAACTAAGTCGTAGCCAGACGCGCAATTCATTGATATATAGTCACCACATACTCAAATTGACTCCGGGGTGTACGTAAGAAGGCTAATGTCACAGTACATTGACAGGTATAACAGGTCGTTCAAGGCTGCTGCAAAGGTACGTATGTTTCGTGCACAGCGTCATATACCAGATCATAGCTATATGTATATACATGTCAAACGTACATTAAAAAAGGGTGAATATATACGTAACAAGGTGATTATTATAATATATATATAAATATATATATAGTGTGTGTGTGTGTGTGTGTGCGCGTGTGTGTATGTGTGTGTGTGTGTATGTGTGTGTGTGTGTATGTCGCCCGCTGTCCTGTTATACACCTCATAAGCTACTCGTTTGCAGCCTTACATGCCTGCATAAGCCATTCCACTTCCGACACTTCATGGACGGCTGTCCCCTACTCCCCCGCGCACTCCTACCTACCGCCGGCTGTGCACCACTCGAGAGTCTCCTCCCATGCGCCCTATTCGTGGCTGCTGTACTTTTAATCTTCCCATCTAAAGCATTGTTAACGGCTGCTTCTTCCTTGGCCACATCCTCGCTCGGCAGTGTCCGCGATGTGGACGCTGACTGTGGCCGCGTGAACAAATCCCGAACATCGGGACTTCTGGCCTGGTCTGTGGGATTGCTGATGTGGCGCCTGCAGAAGTCCTCCTGGTGCGTCGCCGTAGGACTGCTTTTGACCTGGTCTGTGGGGTTGCTGATGTGGCGCCTGCAGAGGTCCTCCTGGTGCGTCGCCGTAGGACTGCTTTTGGCCTGGTCTGTGGGGTTGCTGATGTGGCGCCTACAGAAGTCCACCTGGTGCGTCGCCGTAGGGCTCCTTTTGCCCTGGCCTGTAGGGTTGTTCATATGGCGTATACAAAAGTCCTTCTGGTCCATCGCCATAGTGCTACTGCGACGTGAGGGTAACATATCAGAACTCCTTCGAGGACTGGAGAGTGCACTGTGTGTGCCTGTAACCCTTAATGTGCCGTGTGTGCCTGTTGTACATACACTTATACCACTATGTGTGCCTGTGGTACCTATACTTATTCCACTGTGTGTGCCTGTTGTACTTGTATTTATTCCACTGTGTGTGCCTGTTACACCTAATCCACTGTGTGTCCTGGTGGCCCTTGCGCCAGCACTTGGTGCGAAGGGTGCGGACTGGGTCACTGAGCGCACACCGGGCGTCCTATTGTCCTGAAAAATGGGTGAGGCCATGATGGTACGCCTGTGGGTCTCCAGGTGTTTGCCCAGTGGTGACCGGTGTCCTGTTTGGAAGTGACCAGCGCCTATGGTCTGCCGCGTTTTTGAGAAGGGCATCCGCCTATCGGCCACCGTCGGGGTTTTACTGGTTGCCATGGTTACGGCACCTCCTGAGGCTTTCGCATCTGGGCTGGGTGCCCACACCCCATTCGGAAGTAAGTCGGTTTTGCACACGGCGGTGGTGTCGGTGTCTGGCTCGACCGTCTCATAGATAATACCATCACCTACCGCGTCTCCAATTGGCCCCTTTGGCGTTGCCATGGCAACAGGCGCTACAACCAGATCTGATTGGCGGATGTGGCTCATATCCGACTCCGTAGGCGGACTCGCGGCGGCACTGTCCGTCACCCATTTGTGCAAATCCAGGGCATCCGGGATGTCGGAGCCTTGCGACTGCCCAGACAGTGAGTCCTGGTCTGTGTCTGTAGCCCTGTTGGCCCACTCCAACAAGTCTGTCTGCGATTGCGTGGGCTGGGTTGTATGCGCAGTCCCAGTGAGCGTGTGGCATTGGCTGTCTGGGCCGGAAGCGGATCTGGCGTGGTTGCCATGGAGACCAGACCCACTCCCACTCCCTACGACGGTACCACTCCTCGCAACATGTTCCAGAGCCCTTGGCACCCGATAGGCCTTTTGTGGTCGCTTGTGTGTACCAGCCATGCGGCTAACAAGTGCACCTGACAAGGATGTCCTGGGCCGCACTTTGGATTGTAATGGGGACCCTGTCCTGGTATTCGGCATTGAGCCATTCCGGAACGAGGAGGCGCTAGATGGGCTGGACTGGCGGTAGCGCGTGCCGAGGGATACCATGGATTCACTGTGGCAACCTGTCGGATGAGTACACAATCAGAGGGCACGGTGAGAAGTTCGGTACAGAACAGAATTATACACTAACTAAATGAAATACATGCATGGTCCACCTCTGGTGGCAACTGCCACTCGTAGTGTTAGAGGGCGATAGAGTCATACTACCTCTCAGTGTAGTGTGTGGGGCTAAAACTAACGTGCTGCGGAGCCATTTCCAGGTCCTTTTCGGGTGTACAAATATCATCACAGTCAATAAATAGGCCGTAAAAACATCCACTGCCGTTCCAAATGTCAATAAATAGGGCCGTAACACATCCACTGCCGTTCCTAAAGTCAATAAGTAGGGCCGTAATACATCCACTGCCGTTCCTAAAGTCAATAAATAAGGCCGTAAGACATCCACTGCCGTTCCTAAAGTCAATAAAAAGGGCCGTAATACATCCACTGCCGTTCCTAATGTCAATAAATAGGGCCGTAATACATCCACATCCGTTCCTTAAGTCAATAAATAAGGCCGTAATACATCCA
>NW_014038984.1:0-1558 GCF_001186125.1 Sphaeroforma arctica JP610 | reverse complement strand
TACATCCACTGCCGTTCCTAAAGTCAATAAATAGGGTCGTAATACATCCACTGCCGTTCCTAAAGTCAATAAATAGGGCCGTAACACATCCACTGCCGTTCCTAGTCTATAAATAGGGCCGTAACACATCCACTGCCGTACCTACATACGAACACGAAACATCACAAGACGGGCACCCCACACAATATCCAACCGACAAACACTGCACCCGCAACAGTCCCATAGCCTTACGCATAGACAGTTTCTTGACGCTATCAGAGGCTTCGTCTGTGTCGCCCAATGTGTCTGTGTGTGTGCGCTCAGAGCCTTTGCTGTTGTACCGTGGTGAGCTTCTCCATCTGCCCCAGGCCAATTCCAACGAGCGTTGGATGCTGAACTCGGTTGACACATCCTGCGAATGGGAGGGCTATGGATGAGCTGTTTTGTTTTGTCGGTAGTGAAATATGATTGGTAGATGGATAGAATGTGATGGGTAGATAGACAGAATTTGATTGGTAGATAGGTAGCAATGTAGTTCGTAGGTATGCCGCGTTTAAAATATAACTCGCTTGCAGACAGGGGGATAGACGCTCGATCGAGAAATACAATACACTAGTGCAGCCAAATGGTTCTATAACATCCCATGCATGTGCGCAGCTACAGATGGAGATGAACCCACAGCAATTGACGTACGTACACGAATAGGCCTATTTAACTGCCATTGACGTACGTACACGAATAGGCCCATTTAATTGCCTTTGACGTACGTACACAAATAGGCCCATGTAATTGCCATTGACGTACGTACACGAATAGGCCCATTTAACTGCCATTGACGTACGTACACGAATAGGCCCATTTAACTGCCATTGACGTACGTACACGAATAGGCCCATTTAATTGCCATTGACGTACGAACAACAATAGACCCATTTAACTACCAGACGTACGTACAACAATAGACCCCTTTAATTGCCATTGACATACGTACATAGTTACCATAATACTTTCGAACAAATTCATACAGATAGACTATATTTATCAAGAAGAAGAAAAACACGAAATAAGAGGCCTTTAATAAGGGTTTCTACGGAAACACCTGTACAAGTACTCACATTAAGAACATTCCACACGAATAGGAGATATAGGAAACCCATATAGGCGCGTAGTTTTAAAGTACAAACGATTTTGATACCGAACTGTTGGCGATGAGATGTTCTACATTTAAACCATTTGTGCCGCAAACTTACCGCTAACTCAGAATTGTCATCGAGAAAAGTGGTCCAGGCTGAATCTGAATCTGCATTGCACCCAAAAAAAAATACTTTTTGTTATAGTGAGCCAATCAGATGAGCGGAAAACGATGCTAAAAATAGGTGCTTCGTTTCTCGCTTGAGCCTGCATTCCGCCGATACCATTTCAATTCCAAATATTATTACCAGTGAAAATACCGACATCACCCATGAACCTCAGCTCCTACCTTGCCACAACAGTACAGACTATTTATTAACGTGCCTTATATACTCCTCAGAGTTCACATTCTAATAGAATTAAGGTACCATGAAATATAAATTATATA
>NW_014038985.1:12263-13415 GCF_001186125.1 Sphaeroforma arctica JP610 | reverse complement strand
ATCTATATGTATGTAGATGTACATATAAATTCAGAATGTATACTTCTGAGGTCAAATATATGTAGATGTATGTAGCGATATACATTAAATTTCCACTAACCATTTTCCTGTACTCCCATGGCTTCTAAGCTGTTTCCAATAATTTTAACGAGTCTGCCATAGTAGTAGTACATATTACCACCCCCTAATCGCTGGTCAATGGTGTGCATGCGTGCTTGTTTGTGCACGGAGAGGTGCTTCGTTTTTCCATCGAGTGATGTGAAGCACACTTTTATCTCACTATTTGCCATAGTCACCGGTTATTAATGTGCTTCTACAGTATGTACTGAAGGTTATGTATGTGCAGACGCTATTATAACTATGGTGCATACGCTACTACTAAATAGGTTTGGATGAAAGTAGTTTATTATACGTAGCCTTTATACTTTTATATCTGTCTATCGACGCGAGAATGAATCGTGTCAAAAAAACGTCATCGAAATTAAACGAATCATAAGAATTGAAATGTGTGTCTTTGTGTATACAAAAAAATAAAAACAAATGGTCTCTCTGTTATATGTTCTTTGGTCTCACTCCATAGTAAATACATAGTTGAGAAATGCATAAACAATACTAGTCTAGAGTAAGTAGTGTGCGAGGTGCCATAACGAGGCACATACTGTAACGGCGTAAACTACACATACAACCACTTCATTCCAATAGAATACAATGACGTGGGGTCTTGACCTGCTACTGGCGCCACTACAGCCTATAGTACTAGAACTAGATCTGGGTCAACGGTGTTTAGTACCTCTGGTGATGGCAGTGATGCTGTCAGTGTTCACAGAGACAATCGCTTACTTCATGCTGTACAGGAAAGAGGAATACTGGAGTACTCTAGAAGAGATCAATGTAGCACAGGGGAAGTATAATAGGGAAGATAGAATGGTAAGCAAGACGTTTAGAGCTGCATGTATCCATATGTTCTGACATCGTGTTTCTTATGTATTAGATTAGATAGATCTGTGAACGTCTAATTGTTATTATGTGTATGCATGTGCGATTGAATAGTTTTCTCTGTGTGTAGCAATACAATACATGTAATCGTATATAAACAGGATATATATATATATATATACGCACACACGCACACACACACATACACACACACAC
>NW_014038985.1:514-11280 GCF_001186125.1 Sphaeroforma arctica JP610 | reverse complement strand
ATATATAGATATAAAGTAGAATCAGTATCATTGGCGCCATATCGTTTTCCTTCATTCATAGTCAACACGTATTGCCACCTATAGCCATAACATCGCTATATCCTCTAGATTTACTGTCACAATTTCAAACGTAGTTTGTGATCCATGTGTTTCTGCTGTCACCTCCTCACTTCTCATACTTCTTTTCGGGTTTTCACTCTTATCAGCACCGTAGAAAACACGGCGATATCAACAATGTTAAGAATAAGAAAATTCCGTTTCTGGAAACCAAGATCTCAGATGCAACGGGACGGCTCAATAGGATGAAGATGTTTGCCATGTTCGCACAAGCTGTGGTGTTCATATCCGTCATGTCGTCGGTTAACAATACCTTTGGGGGAATTGTCTTTGCAAAGTTGCCGTTCATGCCGTTTAGCCTGGCGCAGAGTATGTACCCATGCACATGTGCATCCCTCGTCATGAATTCGCTTGTATGCACCGTTTGTTAAAGTAGTGTGTTTATCCTGAAGTCGACCCGGAGATGTTTAGTACCGGTACACATACATCATATGTCAATTCGCTAGCTTCCATACAGATATCGCAGACACTCTTCTTTATTGCTCATTGACCACATGTGCTGTAATTTTCAGTATTAGGTATATAGACGTGCGAATTTGGGAATAAAATATAAATCTGTAAGGTTCAGAATACTGCCCTTTATATAGGCACCATAGCACAGAGTACTTATAGGCGGGGGTGTGAGGGGGCGTACTGTCGCGAAGACGACTGCCTATTATTCCTGGCTTTTCACTATGCGGGTAAAGTTCGATACTTTTTTGAGTGGTTCATCAACGTCTAGTGTTTCTGCCTCCATACAGACATCACACACAGGGGATTGGATGGAGAAGACTACCGTGAAGCTTCCTTCCTGTTCATCTACGTTATGTGCACTACAGCTCTGCGCCCAGTTGTACCAAAGCTATTAGGTACGTTCACGCATTGCAAGTTTGTGTGACATCTAAACGTACTCCGTGTTGTATTGGCGTCTGATCAGCTGCTAGTATGTTTGTATATCCGTGCAGGTTCCCGTCCAACGTCTGATCATTGTGCAGTCGGTTTGTACCAATGTTATCCACAGTAGGCGCAGTTCCTACCGGCATGTTATGTGCAAGCGTTCCGTATTACCAGAGACGTATCATTGGCAAGGGATTAAACCCCCTCTAATGTACACCCTTCCATACACACGAGCCTCCCAACAGCAGGCTTACTTCTTGTACTGAACCACTTTCCTTGCTATGCTTTTGCAGGCACCACGCACCGCCGAGCCAAACCCGGAGACTCGTTCATTGCAGGTTTTACCTCGGCCACTACTTAATACAACTGACCGTGTCTATTCTGACGCTACGACGATAGAATATATGACATCGAATGCGTATGCGAGTATTGTCATGACTGGGAAAATCATGCATAACATATCTGGATACGGGACTAGATTACGAGCCCTCGTTGCAAAGATCAACCTGCCCTGCTACCATTCTAAGAGTGTGTGTATACCACACACAGGACGTGCACGTGCAACGAATAACACAATCGGCCACTCAGCGAGCTCTCTGGCCTTCTGGCGCAGAGAAATAAGGAACTTAAACTCAGAGAATGACGCAAACATAATCAGACATGATATTCACTGGATTACAGCACATGAATTCATACACCGAAAACAATTGGGAGAATTAAAGTTCGTAAAAACAGGTGCATGGTTGTTTTGGGGCTTTGTTTTGTGTTCAATGATCCTGGTCACGACACGCTTGGTCTTTATGATATGGAAGTCTTGCTGCCCTACAATATTGGAGCCAGCATAGTTAATGTTGTATATTGTATAGCCGAATGTAATTCCACAAACAATATTTAAGCTCAGTTACCCTGTGGTTGTGTCTCATCACAGCACTCAGTATGTGTCATCAAGGCAGCCAAACGGGTGTCAGGCGTGCGCATTTATGTATGGTGGCTAAAAACCTAAATGCATAATATTAACTTTGACGTTTGGTATCTTACACAATATCCTATATGCTTAAAGAGGCTCAGCGTTGGTTTATTCATATACACACAACATATATATGCAGGTGTATATTTGCACATACATTTGCAGGTGTATATTTACACATACATATGCGAGTATATATTTACACATATTCACACACACACACTATATATATATATATATATACAGCTATATATAATATATATATATATATATATAACATATATAATATACGCATCTCACTGATGATTGTGCTCTAGTAAAAAACTAAATGTGGTACAAATTTTATTGCAATCATGTGAATACAAATGAAAAGTGTATGCAACTCAGATGTCCTCTTCTCAAAGTGAGAACGAAAGAGGTACTTCATACATCGAAGATACATCATATACAACTAGGATTTGTACTATTTACTAAATTTGTGTGGTGCCACCTCGAACGCACTGCGTTGATTACTGCTGACTCCTGTATGTATATAGTGGCGGAAATCATATGAGAAGCTGACACCCTTTTGTCGCATGATTCACTTTACATGCTGCATTCGATCTCGAGTTACATGTTCGTTGTTGTCGTCTGCGTGTTCACTAGCAATCTTGGTATTTGCTGCTTTCGTCAAAGTACTTCCGGGAAATGCCGTTGTTATTGGCAAATGAGCAATCAGCCTCGCTCCAGCTTTTGGTGTACTCAACTGCAAAAACGGGTTTACCAAGGTCTATGAAATAATCTATATAAGACGAACACTCATTGTATTCCTCGCATTGTTCATTGACAGCCATTTGGAAGTGCTCCGCAACGTCAGCAAATATATCTATAGAGTTCTTCATAGACGCGTCCATGCACTGCCGGTTCGATTCTTGTGCGAGCCATCGAACGTTTTCCACAGCTTTCGCTCGTAGATCTGTTTTCGATTCTCCATCAACACACGATCTACAGTCCAAATTGTCGAGTTCCAAACCGTCGCATCCCTTCTCCCACATCCACTTCATACGCTTGATGTGTGCATTCTTCAACTCTGAATCATCCCACTCTATGATATTCCACCAGTATTCATTATCCCAGCCTGCCAATTTCCTTGCACGGAGTTCTAACGGGAACTCATCCGCGTCAGCCCGCCACGACTCCCACGCACCGGCATTGTTATAACATAACAGATAGTGTCCGGCAGCATGTAGCTCGTCCATGTCCTCTTTACTTATATCTGCAGGGTCAACGAGAACTACTTCATCATCACTGCTGATCTTATTCAGGCCAGAGCCATCGGTCCAGGCCCTGTTAACCCAACTAGCACCAACTCGTGGAGTGGGCATTTTGGGTGTCGTTCGGCTGCCACAGCCGGTGGCACGAGTCACACGAGTGGCAGGATTTGCCTGGACAATAGAAAACAGCTGCAAGGCAGAGACTGCCGACAGGATAAGTGAACCGTACATAATATACTGAGGTTGTGATTGTCTTTTTTAAATACGTCTTTACGATGAAATAGTAGCGCTTCCTCTAGAAAAGTGATTGTTTATATACGTATGCCTTGCGCATTTCTCGGCTGCATGTTGCAAGTCAACTGAACACGAAGGCCGTAGCGGAGTTTGTGAATATCGCTTTTTTTAAAACTACTCACTACTAGTAATCACTTCTAGTAAATAGTAGAGAGAGTTTAGAGTTCTCCGACTTCCTTCTCGCTCTCTCTCGAGAGAGTCTCTGAGACTCTCATCACTCTCAGAGAGTCCAGACTCTATTGTCTCACTCTGTGAGACAATAAAGATGTGTTGCAAATGCCGAACGGCGAACCTCATCAATGCAGCTCAGTATCGTTGCCATGGGGGGGCTATGGCCCACGGAGCCATATAGACCAGGGCCGTGGGCCCGTGGCGTGTTCTCGTATATCTAATGCGAGAGAACACAAAATGGGTTTTTTTTAAATAAATAGATAAACATATTTACATAGCAAGTATTCTGTCTTCTGCACGTAAATATGTAAAAAAGGAAACAATACAACGGAAATCAGGTGTCGAATAGACTTGCTCTCTCTCTCTCTCTCTCTCTCTCTCTTGTTGAGTTGTGTATTTACTGCTTTTTTAATTAGTCTTGAGTCTTGAGTCTTGACAGACTTGACTCATCGACACTGTTGAACGCTGAAGTGCATAATAACTGATGAATCAATATTATAGGTTATCAATAGTTCTATGCATACCTCATGGGGATAAAAACGCGACAGAATCCGAGTAAATCGTCAGAAAGACAGAATGTGTCGAGTGCACAATGGAGAGTTGGAGACATCAGAGTCTCATACATTTGCTAATAGCTGTTTAAAAAAAAAGTATGAATATATTTACGAAATATTTGATGATCTTTTTTTATTGACTCCTTTGTAGATTGCACTGCGGACTGCGGTCGGTGGCTGGGTCTCGGTGAGACGGTCAGTGGCAACGGGCAGCCGCTCTACTCTTTTAGCTTGGGATAAGTTTTTTTGGGCCGTGGAGCCATATTGGTAATTTGATATCCAATACATAGTCAATATCCAAGGCACTAAGGCAGACTGACACTCTGGCAGTTGCCACTTGGCACTTGCCTTTTGGCACTTGCCTTCATGTGTTGGCTGTGTTTTGTCTACAAAAAAAAAAGTACAACCTGAGACCTGGGCGGCTGGGCCCCGGGGGCAGGCTGGAGCCATAGGGGCAGACTATTTCGGCTGACTGGGGCCCTACTAGTAGTGGGCCTGGGGCTGGGGCCTGGTCACACTTACTGGTAGTCCGAGTCGTCCGACTCCTCAGGCTCACTCCTAGGGCCCACTCCTCAGGCCCAGGGCTGAGGTCCGAGGGCTTAAGTCTCTCATTCTCTCGGACCTCAATGCACGTGTCAGAGTTATAGACCTTATAGTCCTCAGTCCTGTATCCTCAATGCTCAGTACTGTCCTTTGGCCTTTTACTAATTTAGTCCTCCGTTCACGGCGTGCAGTTGTGGACCGTGGCACCACGGGGCTGTCGTTGGCCGTGAGACCGTAGCCCGTAGTTGTCGGCCCTCGCAGTGTGGGTAGTGGGCCTGTGGCCCTAAAAACCTAAAAACTGGGAAGATATTTACAATTCTTTAAAAACAAAAGCTGACAATCACTCATCACTACTCTCTTTACTCTTGTTGTTGCATGTTAACCCTTGTCCTGTTGTCCAACAGCCAGCAGCCTCTACTCTAGGAGTAACCAGAAGAGTGCCACAGGCGAGAGGCGACAGGCCGACAGGCGACAGCGCGACTAAGCCTTGAGACTCTCAGGTAAGAAGAGTCACTATATTCTTTTTTATTTAAATAAACAGTCTGACTTGTTTTCGTTTTATTATCGTTGTTATTGTAAAATTGATTGTTCTCTCTAATCTCTATTATATTTAGCTCTCTAAGACTAATCTCTAATTCTCTACACGGTACAGACCAGAGTACAGTACATACATATATTTCTTAAAAATAATTTATGTAAAAAAAGAAGAGTGAATTACGGAAATGTGGGGGTGTTCGTTTAATTGTTTTATTGAAATGTACACCTAATAGTTATAAAAAAAAATCAAAACTAATTATTATTGGATAAAATTGTCAAATATTTGATAAATCCTACAGTACATACCCCAAAAGAGTCGCAGACTATTTATTGGACTTCAAGTCTTCAACTCATCAAGTGAGTTAAGTGACATCAACTGCATTTTTTAATAAGTGTCGTCAGTCGTGTGTCGTGTATTTTTTTTAGTATTTACATATTTTCGATTGTATTTCATATTGTAGGTAATTCCGATTATAGGTTCAATATAAGCGTTTATTGGACAAATATAACTTGACCTATTATGATTAATAATAGGACTATATGATGAAATAGCTCGTATATATTGCACAGGCTCAAATTTGAAAATATACACATCAGATCTCAAATAAAAACACAAACGTAAATTTATCACAACAATTCAAACGTAAATGAAGTAAGCTAAATTTATAAACACAGCTGGGGCGCCGCGGGGACTGAAAGCGTTCAATCAAAGAGTGTAGTTGATAACTAGTGAATAAATCCGCGCAGGGCAGGGAGATAATTTCTTCAGGAAACCCCAACCCCCCCCAGACCTCCCCCCCGCCCCTTTATTCCTCACTTTCACTCAACAGTCAACACACAGTCACACACACACTAATAGTGTTGCTCAGTCGTGACAGTCACACACACTCAAACATAAACACACTCACCCACACACTCACCCACACAGTCACACGCGCTCACTCACTCACAGTCTCACACCCACTCACGTAATCATTCTCTCACTCACACAATTCACTCACACACTTCGTCTTTTCGTTCAAAACCCCAAAAATTAACCCCAAAAGTACGCTCTATTTTGTTTAAAAAAAAACAAATGGATGCTTTTATTATTATTATTTAAAAAAAATCCATTTAGGATCACTCTGGGGCACAGGAAGCCGAGCCGCCGAGGGACCCTACCGGGGTCTGCAAATGGGTTAAAGAGTTTGACATAGAATGTCATTATACGGCACCGGTGACAATAAAATTATTAACCACTTCAAGCCCAGTTTTCTGCCAGTCTCATACTTACAATATTTTTTCGAGTTTACATTTCTTTTTTAAGATGTAATTAGCGTGATTTTAGCCCATTTATTGCACTGGTTGTATTAGTTCTTTGTCGGCCTCAGAGGAGAGGTCGACGTATGTTAGACACGAATAGTGTCAACTGTAAAACCATGGGCGAATCCGAAGCAATAGCTAAGACAGAGGACGCCTATATACATGTGTCTAACTGCTAACATATGTCAAGCCCTTAAGACCGACAAGGACCTAACATAAGTGCAACAAATGGGTTGTATCCGCGCTACAATACCTAACATTTAAATCGAGCTCTTTCAGCCGACAGATAACAAACAAACCGGCAGAAAACAAACACATCTCACAAGTGCTCAAAATCACGCTAGTTACATTAATACACCTATATTTAAGCAAATTACATTAATACACCTATATTTAAGCAAATTAAACTCGAAAAAGTTCGAGTATGAGACTGGTAGGAAACTGGGCATGAGGTGGCTAATAATTTTATTGTCATCAGTGCCGTATAAAGACATTCCGTGATCAGGCAAAAATCGGCATAAAGGCGACAGGGAGTCAGGGACTTCCAGCTTACGCTTTCCGAGATAAATTAAATAGACCTCTATGTAGTAGTTTGTTTACAAAAAAAACAAACCGATTTTTTTATATTGACGGAGTGATGCAGAAAGCTAAAGGTGATGAACGGTTAAGAGTAAAGAGAGGAGAATTTTAAAAAAGCGAAAGCAAATCTGATATTTCACAGCATCTTTCTGCATTTTATATTGTTTTTAAAAATAAAACAAAACAAAAATGCACAGTATTTTCAAGGTAATTTAAAAAAAATATGTGCTAAATAAGCCTACATACATATGTACATATATTATTGTTTCTAAAAACGAGAGACGAGGGAACGTCTCAACAGTCATATGGCGCACACATTGAGAAACCGGGGTTAGCCTCCACCAATCAGCCGCGAGTGATGGTGGCTAAAATACGAGCGCGACAGTGAGTATAAAGAGAATTATCGCGACTATAACGCCGATAACCTTCCGGTCAGGTTTTGAACGTTCATAACTTTTGAACCAACCGATATCTTTTTTTTTTTGGAAAATTCTGGCCCAAAGCATTTGATTTCGTGACCCAGAAATCTGGGTCACCACCTTGGCCAAATTTCAAAATATCAAGCTGAATATAGCTTTATTTGAGAATTCTGCTTCGAATATTGACCGTCAGAATATTCTGAGAATTGTTGTCCAGGATGAATTCCTGGTAGGGAGTCCAAATCCGAAGAGTTTGAAGCTCTATCGTTATTGCAACACATTCGTTAGCCTCAAAAAGCTCGATTTTGGGTGTATGGCCAAATCATTTTTTTAATTTTAAATATTGCTCATCTTTTTTAGGAGGATGAGATAAGCCCAAATCCGTTGAGAAAACCCGATTTGAGTAGTATTTTCGAGGTGTCCCATACTCCTGAACATAGGGGTCCGGAAGACCCCGGTTTCTCATTGTGTGCACCATATATACATCTTAAAAAATAGATATGTCCACCTCTTTTTTTTAAAACATGTCTGCCTCGTTATATATCCAGATTTCATTTGGGCCGTATGTGAGTCAAGCCTTTTTTGGGGCCAGACCATCAGCTTGCCCCTCCTGCAATAGGGTCACAACTGACAAATTCACAACGCTCACAGTAAGTATTCTTTTCAGCGACTCAGACTCGGTAATTCTGAAGTTCTAAAGTCTGAGACTCTGAGACTCTGAGTCCGTTCGTATATTTGTTTATATGTACCTCCTGCGTATATTCTATTCACATTTTTAGTTTGTAGTAATATCGACGTACATATATACTACTATTTACCGCAAAATGATGCATGCAATTTGTGCCGTGCACCTTGGTGAAGGCCAAAGGGTATGGCTTTAAAAAAAAAAATAGGTTACTGCTTTCCTAAAACCTGACCCAAGCATGTTTACCTCTTTATATATATATTTTTTTTGGGCTAAGATCGGGAACTGGACATTTTTTTAAACGAGGTAAATATAGGTGCACATGAGCATGACCACAGTATTTATGTATTTTTTTTAAATGTAAATATTTACGCAAATACAAACTCTTTTTTATTAATAATACACTGGTCTGTACAGTAAATTACAGAATGTAATGCACTTGTCGTATTTATTTATGTAAATATTTACGTTGTATGTATATACAACATATTTTTAAAATACGTAAATATTGGACCATAATACTGCACCACATATTTAAAAATAAATACATTGCTTTTGTTTTTGTTTGTCTTATTTGGGGTTTGTTTTAAAAAAAACAAAAAAGAACAAACGTACTGATGAAGTTACATATTGAATTTGAAGCCTGTATTTCCATGCTGATGATCAATTTTTAAAAGTAGTTATTTGTTGCTTTTCCATCGCTTTCTTTTCAAAAAAAAAGAACACCAAAAACCATAGCCCTCTCAAAATAACACAAAACGGTCGTTCAGAGTGAATTTCACAGTTCACAGTTCACACTTTACCCAAGTCCATTCGGACTTCACAGGTCACACTACAGTGACTACAGTCTACACACAGTACACAGAATTTATACACTCAAGTGTCTCGGGTCACTCACAGTCACAGACCACAGTCCACACCACACTCCACGTCTTCACAGTGCTCTGAACTGCTGATGAGTGCTGAGTGCTGAGTTCTGAGTGCTGAGTGCTGAGTGCTGAGTGCTGAGTGCTGAGTGCTGAGTGCTGAGTGCTGAGTGCTGAGTGCTGAGTGCTAAGAGTGTATACATATAAATACACACTGGTCTTTGTACATACATACTGGTCTTTTGTACACACTACAAAAGGGGCTGCAGGTGTACAGTTACACAAAACTACACTATTGTAAAAATTAAACGCTGCACAATGCACGCCAGTGAGTCAGTGACACCACCGCCAGTCGACCACTGAGCCACAGCCCATGAGGTACAGATCCATAGCCATAGGCCACAGGCCACAACAGTCCCACAGTCCCACAGTCCCACAAACAGCCACAGTGATACACACTGTCTCTCCTCTCCACTCTCCAGTCTCCACACAGTCACATACTGTTAACTTGTGTGTATACAACTATACATAGTAAAGATGTAAATAACATTACACAAGTGACACGGATTCACGGTATAAATATTTAGGGAGTATTTTGCTTTTTGTTGTTTTAGAAAATTATATATACAAAATATAACTAACTATGTAGAGCTTTTGAGATTTTTTTTCAAAAGGAGCACGGATTTTATAAATATTTACACACCTTTTTGTTTTTCCTTTTGTGAAAAAAAAGAGACCAAGAAATGTACATACATTTTTGTATTATTTAGAGGGCTATTTTTATAAGTGATCTATTTTTCTTTTTGTTTGTTTTTTTTAAAAAATATCAAAATTTATACTGTATTTTCAAAAAGTTGTGACTTGCACCCAAAACCATTAAAAAACCATAGCCTTTTTCTGTTATAATATAATAAAAAGAAAAACAAAAAAAACTGCAGCAAAAAAAAAGAAAGAGATTCTATTCTTAGAAAAATATGGCGCGCAAGTTTTTAGCGGACCAATCGGAAAGATGTATTTTGTATTATATGATAAGTTGTAAATATTGTTATTTATTTACCACATAGCCTGGTGTCTATCAGCAATAACATGATGCATGTCTTTTATTTAGCTCTTCGAATAAACGCCCTGGTACAGCCGTCCAAACTAAAATTCCAAAACACCTTTGATATGGTATTAATTTTATAATATTTACGTTCACAACACGAGTGCCAGCTTCCGAAAGCCAACAACCGACTTCCTAGTCCCCAGAGGCCCATGTTGCACAAGCTAAATGCCTGTCAACTGTAGAGTTGATAGTATCAACCACTTTCAACCATCGACCAATGAACTTATTCTATTGATGGCAGAGAGTTATTGATACTATATCCTAGTAAATAAATAAGCATACCATATACGTGATTCCCTCGACATTGTAAACACAGTTTCTCTATACTAAAATGCAAACTTGAAGTATACAGTTTAAAAACGTATATCGTGCCTGTGATACTAAACTAAACTTGGGCTGAAATAAATGGAGAGTACTTCGCGAGATGGTGAGCTATATCGTAGTGAGATGCTGCAAGGAACAATGCTGTGCGTTCCAAGTGAAACAGGTATGTCAGTT